>NC_142012.1:51925553-52085553 GCF_049901735.1 Notechis scutatus | reverse complement strand
AGTCAGCCTCTTGTCCCAACAATCTGGGTCCTTATTTTATGAACCTCGGAAGGAGAGAAGGCTGAATCAACCTTGAGCTGGTTAGGATCGAACTGCTGGCAGTGAGCAGAGTTAGACTGCAATACTGCATTCTAACCACTGTGCCACCATGGCAGAGTTAGCGATAGTGCTTAGACTTATGTACCACTTCACAGTGCTTGGCAGCCCTCTCTAAATGGTTTACAGAGTCAGCCTCTTGCCCCCCACAATCTGGGTCCTCATTTTATCCACTTCGGAAGGACAGAAGGTGGAGTCAAGCTTGAGCCAGGTGAGATTTGAACTGCCAAATTGCAGGCAGTCGACAGGCAGCAGAAGTAGCCTGCAGTACCGCACTCTAACCACTGCACCCATGGTGGCTCCACAGGTGAATGCCACAGGGAGCCAAAGCCCCCCGAGTTGTGCGTCCAGACGTTCAAACGAAAGTGGCCTTACAAGGGCCCTCGTTCTCCTCTTTCTTCTCGCTCCCGGCAGCTGGGGAAGCGGGAAGGTTGGATGTCCTTTGAGTTCTCGTTGGTCTTCTTGGCTGGCCGGCCCTGAACTCTGAGACACCGCCGTGGAAAAGGACGCGGCTCTCTGGTTCAGGACAAAACCACGATGGGCCTTGCGATGTTGTCACGCTGTCCACATCGATGACGCCGTGGATTGGGAGTTCAGGTCTACCAATTTCCTTCCTGATCCCGGCAGGGTAGACGTCACGACGAGGGTTTGGGCAGGTTGGGTCTTCGAGGCTTCCCTCACTCCCTTGGGGGTGGGTACTAGGCTTATGGAGCAGACCTAGAACACAGAGGCAAAAGGGAAGAGGGAAGATGACAGGGCTTCGCATTGTGATGTGTTAGCCCACGAGGTTGCGACGCTATTTTCTTTCCCTCTGTTTCCTTAGAATGACCTTGCTCTGGGAGGGCGAAAATGGCCTCAAACGGGCAGAAAATCAGCTCGGAGGCGCGTGCATGTGCAGTGCCGGTAAGGGGGTGGGGCGGGAGTGTTGCACACGCCTGCACAGGGGCATGAGGCACATTGCATTGTAGATGCCGGCACGCATGCGCATTATTGCACGTGCACGCACCTTCAGCACACAACGAAAAGTTTCGCCATCATTGCTATAGAGGCTCAAATGGGTGTTTTTTTTGAATGCGTGTAAGCCGGTGTAACAAACAGTGCAACAAGCATAACAGGGAATGATTCCTAAGGCATTCAACATCGGGAAATACCTGGTCTGAATTTCTCGGAGGCCATTTTGGACTCAGTGGGGCTTCCCGTCTCAGAGAGGGTCAGCCTGCGGTTTGGGGGGCTGCCGATGTCCCCCTTGGGCACCAGGCTGAGGTCTGCCACGATCACGTCCTCTTCCTCCATCGTCTCCACCTCTTCTTTCCATCTCGGGTTGCCCTGCAAAAGCAGATTCGGAGGGCGGGGACAAGTGGCGGGGACGGTTCCCTCGCCGGCCGCCTGACCAAGGGCCACGGGCAGCCCCAGGGCCTTCTCTGGACCTCGCTGTCCAGCCACCGAGTCACTTGGGGGTTGCAGGCAACTTCGGTCCTCCGGGCTGCTTTCCTCCTGACCGTCAGGATGAGGCGTTCTCGAGGAAGGGCCTGGAGGTTCCCAGGGGACAGATGTGGAAATGCCCGCCAGGCACGGGGGCATTTGAAGGAAGTCGGGCAAAATCAGGTCTTCTTTTCGTAGCAACCCTCGCTGGTCGTCAGCTCGGTTGCTCTGGACTTTGGATACAAGTTCGAAAAATTCTATGGCAAAAAACCCAGAAGTTTGAGAGTCAGCATTGCAAAAGCCCACCACTTTAACTTCCAATGGTCATTAAATAAACCTATATCTGCAGTCTTCGACTTATGACAAGAGAGCTCAAAATTCCTGTTGCTAAGTGAGACAGTTGTTAAGTGAACTTGCCCCATTTTACAGCCTGTTTCTTGCCCCCGTGGCTAAGGGAAGGCCTGCAGTTGTTACGTTAGCAACATGGTTGAGCATGTGGAGTCTGCAACAGTCGTTAAGTTTGAAAAACGGTCACAAGTCACTTTGGTTCAGGGCCGATGTAACTTTGGAGCGGTCACTGAACAAACGGTTGTAACTACCTCTACTGTCCTCCTCTCTTGAAGGTTTTCTTCTAACATGGAATTAAACTCCATGCAGGGAGATCCAATTTTTTTATCTGCTTCAAGCCTGTCCTGCTTGGAGTTAAGCAAGCATCAGAATGGACAGCCTTGAAGATCAAACATTTCTAATCCTTGCACTCTCGTTCTGGAATCTGAATTACAAATCAAAAAGAGTTTCATGGCCAAGGAAGAATAACAAGAGTTGGAAGGGACTTTGGAGATCATCTAGTCCATCCGCCCCACCCCACCGCCACCTGCCCAAGCAGGAGACCCTAGACACCATTTCTGACAGAGGGCAGTCCAGGATCTTCTTGAAAGCCTCCAGGGATGGTAAATGAATTAACAGATTTAACAGAGTTGGAAGGGACCTTGGAGATCATCTAGTCCAACCCCCACCCATGCAGACCCTACACCCTATTTTTGACAAATGGCAGCCCAGTCTCTTCTTGTAAGCTTCCAGGGATGAAGCTCCCACAATTTCCGAAGGCAACTTCTGTTCCACTGGTGATTGTTCTCACTGTCGGAAAGTTTCTCCTTATTTCCAGGTTGAATCTGTCGTTCAGTTTCCATCCATTATTCCTTGTCTGGCCTTCAGGTGCTTTGGAAAATAGCTTGACCCCTTCCTCCTCTCTGGGGCAGCCCCTCAAATATTGGGAATACTGTTCTCCTGTCTCCCCTGGTCCTTCTCTTCACTAGACTAGCCATGCCCAGTTCCTGCAACCGTTCTTCATATGTTTTAGTCTCCAGTTCCCTCATCATCCTGGTTGCTCTTCTCTGCACTCTTTCTAGAGTCTCAAATATCTTTTTTTAAGCGTGGTGACCAAAACTGGATGCCGTACTCTAGGTGTGGCCTTACTAAGGCTTTATAGAGTGGTAGTGGTAACTCATTTGATCTCGATTGAATCCCTCTAGTTAATGCAATTTAGGATTGCATTGGCTTTTTTTGGCTGCTGCTGCACACGGCTGGCTCCTATTCAACTGGTTGTCTACTAAGACTCCAAGATGCCAGCGGAAGTTTCTTTGCCATAGTTTATGGAGGAATGTTGCCCCCCGATATTTACTCTAAGGTAGTCCTCAAGTTACTATTGCAATCGGGCTATTTTATGTGCCAGGATGTGTTTTCCGCAGACAACACGGGCTCTGGCTAGCATTAACATCACCACAGAAAAGCCATAAGAGGACAAAGGAACAGCTCAGCCAAGGAATAGCTCAGCTACCCCCTCGTGCAACCTGTGTGTAAACTAGCCCTGTGGGTTCTGGGAGGAGAGCCACAAAAACAGATCAAGAATGGAGCATCAAATACAGCTCGTCCGCAACTTATGACTGCAATTGGGCCCAATGTTTATGTTGTTAAGGGAAATGCACGTTAAATGAGTCGTGATCTCACGTTACGGCCTTCCTTGCCACGATTGTGAAGCGAATTTGCCAAAATCGTAACGTTACTACAGCTAGTCCTTGGCTTACGACCACAGCGGAGCCCTGAAATTTGCTGCTGCTAAAGGGAGACGTTGGTTTAAAGGGAGCGGCTGCCCCGCTTTATGACTTTTCTTGCTGTGGTTGCAAAGTGAATCGGGCTTCCCCGTCGACTTCGCTTGTGGGAGGCCGGCAAAATTGGGATTGTGGAACACTCCCCTAGCTCCATGGGGGACACAGCGACTGTCATAACTATGAGTCAGTGGACAAGAGTCTGGGTTTTGATCACGGGGGACACTGTGACGGCCGTAAGTGTGAAAAATGGGCGTAAGTCTCTTTTCCCAGTGCCGTTGTAACTTCAAACAGCCACTCAAAGAACTGTTGTTAAATCGGCTGGTGGACTGTCAACGGTCTGGACGTTAACGGGGAAACGACAGAAGAGAATATTGGTACCTCAGGGTGGAACTGTGGGGCCCTGTCATAGCTCGAGGACTACCTATGATTAGGTGGTAAAACGGCCACAAAAGAAGTCTGTAACCTTGATAAGAATTCAACTGGCCTTGGTGTGGATCTGGGATTCTATCGGTTCAGCCCGGTTCAGGCGAACCGGTTGCTCTGAAGATCAGCTGGGAGCGAACCGGTTCGCTCGGAAGACCAAGGTATTTCCTTTTTTCCACCCACTGATCAGCTGTTTTCCAAAGATCAGCTGTGCCATGAGATTTAGATTAGCTAGAAAGCAAGAAATCATTGGATTTTTTTTGTTTTCTAGCTAATCTAAATCACACGGCACAGCTGATTCCCCCCACCCTCGCTGTTGTTCTGAGGCCCAGTAGGCAAAAAAAGGGGGTGTGGGGTGTGTGTGTGCTGCATGGGCCCCCTGTGCCCCCTTTTGCTCTCAGGCAGCTTCCCTGCGGCCCAGTAGGGAAAAACAAAAAACACCCACCCATGCCCACCCAGTCACATGACCACCTGGCTATGCCCACCTAGCCACACCCACAGAACCGGTAGTTAAAAAATTTTGCATTCCACCCCTGCCCCCCCACAATCTTTTGGGCACTGGTTCCGCGGAGAAAGGGTTTTTTCCATGGATCGGAGGGGACGTGGTTTGTGGATGGGGCTTTGCTTGTTTGTGTGGCCTGGTTCCTGGCACGTGGGCCAGTATTCAAATAATTTAACAACCGGTTCTCTTGCCCTAAACAGTTCTTCCAACCAACCAGCTCGCCAAAGTGCTCCGAAAGTTAACAACCGGTTCTCCTGAAGTGGTGTGAACCAGCTGAATCCCACTACTGATGCGGGCCCTGTGTGGGTCCACGGATCGAGTGTCAACTCGTAAAACATTCCTATGCATGCTTTCAAGTTGCCATAAACAATGTGGGGGGGGGGGATAATTTGAAGGAGCAGGTCGACAGTTTAAAACGAGAAGTACATTCCACCCTGATCTTAAAAAGATTGTAGCTAACCTACCGGATCTTCTGCCCAAGAAATTCCTCCATTGGAGAACATGATTGATGACACGCAGCCCGGGTTGGAGAATCTGATTTATGACACACCCAGAGGGGAGGGGAGGAAAGAGGGTCACAGGTGACTATAAATTACGTCCACCAGAGTTGGCTTCATACCGATGAATGCTGCTATGTTGCTCCTAATCAATCTTTTGAATTATTTTGAAGCTTGGGCCGGGGCTCATGATTTAATGGGGGCAATTGCCAGAACCCTGGCAGGAAGCAACTGAGCAGTTGGGGACCCCTGGTGTAATAGAGCCACATCGCCACAAGCGGAGAGAAGCAGCCCAGGACAAGTCATGAAACTTGAATTTTTCCTTTGCAAAGTATTTCACAAGGGTGTGGGGGGAATGTACCTACCTGGCCGGTGGGCCAACAGGGGATCTTTCAGGACCGGCTGTCAAAAAATTGCCTGGAATGCAGATGCAGCATTGTGGTGGGATCTCAGACCTGCCACTCGGATCTTATGGTCCTTCCTTAGGCTTTGGATCCAAGGTGGGACTAGAACTCCTGGTCTCCCAGGTTTCTAGCCTGGCACCTTGACCACTAGACCCAACCATCTCTCTACGTAGTAAGAAAAGTTTAGGCTGGGAGTGCGGTGGGGAGGGGGGGTAACAAGCTGGAAGGCAAGTCAGAAGGCAAAGTCTGCTGTGATAAGACTTCGTGATTCAGGCTAGCCACAAAAGGAGGATTGTCCTAATCATCATCATTTAAAAAAAACAAAACACCTGTCCAGCAATAGAGTTGATTGCTCCTCCATCGAAGAAGCTGCCGGAAGAGATTCCTGCAGGAGACTGGACTACATGATCTCTGGGGGGGTTCCCTTCAACCTTTGCACTTGGAGGATTCTATACAAGTTATGCTTCCCGCCCCTTGACCTGCCTGGGTGACATCCAGGAGCTCAAAGGCCAGCAAAAGCATTTCACGGAATGCTACCGGTTCAGCCCGGTTCGGCCAACCTGGTAGTTCCGATGATCGGCTGCTGGGCCCTCCCACCCTTTACACACAGGGCTTGCAGAAGGGGAGTTGCAAATGCTGCGCGTGTGCAAATGCTCACACCGAACCGGTAGGAAAAAGTGTTGAACCCCCACCATGGCGGCAAACCATTAGATGCCCTGTCTTTATTTCCATCCCCTTGAATGGCCCAAGCTAGGAGGCTTTTCCCAACACTTCTCTCTGCGAAGGATCCAAGAAAGCTTCACCTACCTGCTGAAGGTGTTTGGTCTAGAAGGGAAGCCTAGAACAAGTAGTTGGACAGAGGTGCTGGGAGTCAGGTCCTCTACCGTGTTGGTGGTCCAAAGTCATCGTCTGGGCTATCCCCCAAAGCCATGGCTTTGCTGTTCGGTGGGACAGGTGCCCCACCACTAATGGGTAGAGGTTCCTCAAAGAGAGGTCCTACCTTGAACTCACCTGACGGTGAGAGCAATGAAGCAATGGAACAGCCTGCCTCCCGGATCTGTGGGTGTCCCATCGTTGGAGGTCTTCAAGAAAAGATTGGGCTGACCACTTGTCTGGAATGGCATGAGGTCTCCTTGCCCTGAGCAGGGGGTTGGACTAGAAGACCTCCAAAGGTCCCTTCCAGCCCTATCACCAAGAGTCTTCTGAACCACAAAATGAACCGATCGCTGAACTGCACAAATGTAGTTTTCTAAGAAGAGACTGGACAGCCGTTTGTCTAGGATGGTATGAGGATTCCTGCCTCGGGCAGGGGGTTGGCCCCTTCCAACCCCAGGACCCTATGATTCTAATTGAAGATGTGGCTCGTTCGATGCTCTGGAGAGTGGTGGCCATACCAAGGTGATGCCTGCGCAGACGCTAAACACCTTGGGTGGAAAAACACTTGTCTTTCTCTCTGCGGAGAAATCATGCCTTGTTAAGGGTTGCAAGCAATGTGGCGACACCCATAACCATCAAATGTCCCATTGGACACTGTCCTTGAGACCAGCCTGGTGTCAACCCTGAAGCTGACCTGACCAAAGCCATTTTGAGGGTTCAGGGTTGCCACACTGGAGCTAGGGGATAGGGAGGGGGGAAATAGAGATAGCTGGGGTTTTGTAGTCAAAACAAAATATTTTCCCCTGGGAACCAAGGACATTCCCACCGATGGTCAGAGAGGGGAGGAGTGAAGTCACCAGGCAGCCGGGTGACACTTTGATTGGACCATGTGACTGTTTGGGGGAAGGACAAAACTTTTACTTTTAATTAGGTGAATACCACAAGAATATTCAGAGTCAGTTTTCACCAGCCTGTGCCAATATGATATATCCAATAAACCTGTTCTTTGAGGAATTCATCTGCCTCGTAGTTCTCTTTGCTGTGGGTGTTATTACCTGGAACCCTGACACCTGGACTTTCACCGGAGGTGGCCCTATCATCTTTTTGGTCTTTTGTGTGTCCACCTCCTGATCCTTGGACCCAAACTGCACCCGAGAGGATGGGACTGACTGAACCACTCAGCCCCACCTCATTCCAGAAGTGTCAGCTAGGGGATCTCTGCCCCACCACCCCGGTCTGATCCTGACTCTTCCAAGGAGACCGTTGGTGCCAACGTGGCTAGTCCATAGGAACAGGGTGTCAACTCATAAAATATTTCTATGGTCTTTTAGAGCTGCCAACAGAAAGGGAGGGGGGAGCAGTGCAGCAGCTTGCAAAACCGAAAGTGCATTCCATAAATGTTTTCAGAGATAGTAACTAGGTGAACAAAGTTTCTGCCACACAAAATTCTAACTGGAGAGCCTGATTGATGATTCTGGGCTATGGATGTGTCCCATTGGAGAATATAAATTATGATACACCCAGGGGGTGGGGGGGAAACCAGGGTCAAGGGTGACAAGGAATGAGGTGTCTCAGAGTCAGCTATACCCAGGCAGTGCTGGCATGTTAACCCCCAATAAATCTTTTTTAAGTTTTGGAAGTTTGGCTCGAGACTCATGATTTGAATGGGGGGTAACTGCCGGAATCCTGACACAGGGAGCCTGCTACTAATCCAGTGTGAACGCAAGATCCTTCGTGATCTCTCGGAGCCTGGTTTCTTCCAAGGTGGTTTGGCGATAGGAATTTTATAGGGGAAATGCCTGCTTTGGGAAAAAAAGGGGTGTGTTTGTGTAGTAAACAAGGGCTTGAAAAACAGGGAAAGGCACAACGAGTGAGACATACCCAAGGCTGACCTATGATCGGTGCTGGGCTGCAATCGGTTTAACAACTGGTTCTGTGAGCGCACGCATGCAGCATTCAAAAATGATGGGGGGCGGGGGGGAATCCAATTCACTTAACAACCATGTTTCTAACCTAGCAACCGCAGTGATTCGCTTAACAATGGGGGTGAGGAAGATGGTGGAAATGGCCTGAAACTCCCTTGAAAAAGGTCTCGCTTAACAAGAGAAATTTTGGGCTCGATTGTGGTCATAAGTCGAGGACTACCTCCACTGGCACCTAAGCTCGCAACAGGTAAAAGAACTGTCTTAAGCGTGGGAATATCCCGGCATATTATGCGTATCCCTAATTTGCAAAACATGCCCCTGGCTTTTGAAGAAGCGGTTCAATCTTTGTTGCCTGCCAAGTGTTGCCTTTAATGCGCCAGAAGGAAGAAGCCACGGTGGCAAGTTGGAAAGCAGAGGTGGGCCGGGGAGGGCCTGGGGAAAGGATCCCTTAACCCCCGGCCTCTCCAGATCAGTGGTTGGGATGCTACCGGTTCGTCCCAGTTTGGCTGAACCGGTAGTAAAAATCACTACTGGTTCGGCCGAGTAAAAAAAGAGCCCTCCGACAATCAGCTGAGTGCATAAAAGACCGAAAAGCGCACGGGGGCGGGTGGGAGGCCTAGCTTTTCGTTTCTTCATCCTCTCAGCTGATTGGCTTGTTAGGCACACACGCGTTAGGGGCGTGCACACGCCCGCACAATCACCCACCAAATTGGTAGCGATTAAGGTAGGATCCCACTACTGCTCCAGATCGAGGGTCAGCTCAAGGTTCTGAGGTAGGGAGGCTCCCTTAACCCAAAGTGGAAACTTCCGGAAAGACTGGGCTGGTGGAAGCCGCGATGGAGACATTAACTATGGACTGATAAGCAATGCAATGGGATAACTCGCCGTGGCCAACTCGCTGCGAGCCACCTCGCCCTGGCCAACCCACTAGGCACAAGCCAACAATTCTGTTTAATTATTTAAAATCATTAAAAATATATATATATATATATATTAATTTGTCTCATTCCCGTTGCGTTTTGGTCTCTCCTCTGGCAGCCTTTCTTTAACGATTCTATTCCACCATTTCTTCGATCTTAGTATAACTTCTTGTCCCACCGTGAGTCATTTGGCAGCGAGTTGGCCGAGGCAAGATGGCCACGGCAGGTTGTCCTAGACCCAACGATGGATCGATAAGAAAAGCCATCATGAACCGCTGTTTTCCAAAGAAAAGTTGAGGATTCAGGAGGTCGGAGCGACCTGTCGATGACACCACGGGTACCCTGTGGGTAGATCACAGAATTCCCCCTTCCTTCTCTTCTCCCCAGCCCCCGCCCAGCGTGGGGCAGGGGCTCACTTCGAGACGAAGCGAATGAGCACCAAGAACCAGGCAGGGCTCAGCTCTGACGTCCTTCACATTCGTCCCAAACACTTCCAGCAATACAGGAACGTAACTTCAGAGCGAATGAAGTTTATTGCATCGCCAATATACATGGCCGGAAGGGATCACTGCATTCCACTTGGGTCGCCACGGCAGACGAGACACACACACTACTGCATATATTTTAAAAATGACATACCCTCTGCTTCTTCCAAATTCAAATGCTGGCGTGTGTTTTTTTCAGTCTGAGCAAGGCGGGCTTCTTTTGGGGCCAGGTGGGCTTCTCGGGAGTTTTTCCCCGGCTCGCCTTTTAATTTAAAAGAATTGTGCTTTCCAACAGGTCTTCCTTCGCCCTATAGGGGAAGCCAAAGGGAACACGAATTACATTGACACAACGATGTAGGAGCAAGAGCCAAATCTGTCTCAAGGGACCTTTGGCCAGGACAAAGCTCCCATCACTTCCACCACCACCCCATCTTCTTGTAGGCTGTGATGACCGGGGGTGTGGCACAAAGGCAACACAGTCACATAAGTAAGAAGAGTCCCTTTAATGGCAATAGCAATAGCACTTAGACTTATATACTGTTTTATAGCGCTTTGCAACCCTCTCTAAGCGGTTTACAGAGCCAGTCTCTGCCCCCAACAATTTGGGTCCTCATTTTACCCACCTTGGAAGGATGGAAGGCTGAGTCAACCTTGAACCTAGTGGGATTTGAACTGCCAAATTGTAGGCAGCTGGCTGCAGAGGTAGCTTGCAGTATTGCACTCTAACCACTGCACCACAGAGGTACCTAATACCTCCAACTTTGCCCCCAATGTCCAGGTTACCTTCAGCTGGAGGAAAAAATCTCCCAAGAAAAGTCTTTAAGTGGAGGAAATTCAGTCCCAAAACAAAGTACATGCCAACTGCAATTAAAAATCCAAACAAACCACGCTGCAGCAATTAACTGGACAGGGCAGGAGAAGGAATTGCAGACTTGAAAGGCCAGCAAAACACACACAGTTGGGAAGACGCCAGGAACCCAGATAAGCCTCGACAATACCAGATAATTCACGATTTGCTCTCAACAGTTTGCTGTGCACAACTTCCCTTTTTAAACACTGTGTTTCCAGCTGCAGCTAATGAAGGGAATCAGGGCCCTTACCTCCCCTGTAAGCCACGCAACTCACGTTGCTCCCTTCTCCGTTCCTCCGTGAGTGCCCTAGGATGAAGAGGGGATGGCCTGGATCTTCCTCTGAATTCCCTCTGCCTTGTTCTACCTCTCCCCTGCTCTGCCCAGCCGGACTTCCCCAGTTTCTTCCCCAGTCCACAGAGCCACACTCCCACTCTCGCTCAGCCTCCCCCTCCGAATCAGATTCCGACAGGGGCATGACATAGGGCCTCTGCAAATGCCCCACCTCACCCTGGGACCCCAACATGAAAGTCCAGTAATACAGGGACCGCAGGGTCTTCCTAAAAGCTCACAAAGATGCTGACACCCTGGTCAAAGGCAGGGCCAGCTCTCGATGCCTTAGCGTCCCAAGCAAAATCATATTTTGCCTCCTTCCGTGAGATACTCTGGCACCTTCTTCTTTCTTTTTTCCTTTTCCTTGAGTTTTCGAGCCTTATGCCAACCATTTTTTAAAATCAGGAAATTCCGTATTTTCCAGTTGAGAGATTAATTTGGGACTTCAGCAGGTGTAACAGGGAATCATTAAAAAAAAAAAGGCTTTATTAAAGAGCTGAGCAGGAAATTCCACGTTTTTAGATCCGGCATAGAAAATGCCCAGGCTGAGACTTGATAGGGACATGATGTTGTTATTGCAATCACAATTTACTTTGGAAGGAGATCAAGACACAAGATGCCAAAAACAGAGAAGGGACTTTGTTCGCTACAAATTACTGGACTGTAGTCCCCAGTATCCACAAGCCTTTTGCTTCATACAATCAAGATCAAGGGAGGTACTAATACCACTCTATAAAGCCTTAGTAAGACCACACCTAGAGTACTGCGTCCAGTTTTGGTCACCACACTATAAAAAAAGATGTTGAGACTCTAGAAAGAATCTCAAGAGAAGAGCAACCAGGGTGATTAGGGGACTGGAGACTAAAACATGCGATGAACAATTGCAGGAACTGGGCATGGCTAGTCTAGGGAAGAGAAGAACCAGGGGAGACAGGAAAACAGTGTTCCCAATATTTGAGGGGCTGCGCCTGAGAGGAGGAAGGGGTCAAGCTATTCTCCAAGGCACCCGAAGGCCAGATAAGGAACAATAGATGGAAACTGAACAAGGAGAGATTCAACCTGGAAATAAGGAGAAACTTTCTGACAGTGAGAACAATCAACCAATGGAACAGAAGTTGCCCTCGGAAGTTGTGGGAGCGCCATCACTGGAGGCTTTCAAGAAGAGACTGGACTGCCCTCTGTCAGAAATGGTGTAGGGTCTCCCACTTGGGCGGGGGTTGGACTAGATGACCCACAAAGTCCCTTCCAACTCTGATTTTCTGTTTTATCTGTTTTTTTCTCCTTGAAAAGAATTTTAGACTCCCCTTTTGCGGGAAGTAAAAAAAAAGAAAATTCACAAGAAGAGCCCTTACAGAGACAAGCCTTTTGTGCAGGCAAGAATTACCTGCACTTTAGTTACACGGCTTCTATGCGTTGAATCAAGAGTTATATGCGTTGAATCAAGAGGAGGGGGCGAAAAAAAGTCGAACAGGTTATAAGAATTTTTATGCAAAGCTAACAATTCTCTGGTGGATTGAAACAGAGGTAGGGCTCAACACACAGCCTCCGTGGAGCCCCAAAATTTCTGAGACATTTGTGAAGTGACCTTTGCCCCCTTGTTTTACGACCTTTTCTCACCTCCGTTGTTAAGTGAATCACCACAGTTGATAAGTTAGTAACCCGTGGATCGCGTGATCCTGGGACAATCATAAGTACGAGTCAGTGGCCAAGTGTCTGAATTCGGCTCACTTGCCCATGGAGGAAAGGTCATAACTGTGAAAAATGGTCGTAAGCCACTTTTTTTTCAATGCCGCGGTAACTTTGCACGGCCACTAAACGAACCATTGCAAGTCGGGGGTTACCTTGTATTTAAAGTTTTCCCTTATCTTTACATTAAGAAAGAAATAAATAAACTGCAAATTTGTTAACTACTGTCGGAGGGCTCTGGTGCCAATTTTGGGGTAGGGGGTGGGGTGTCTGCGGGAGGGGGCTCTTCCCAGGCTGAAGGATCCACTCTGGCAAAGTCTAAACTCTGCAAAGGACGGAAATGCTTGTGTTAACTATTTTTCTCTCTTTTATGCTGTCAAACAGGGACGTCAAGTCACACCTCCTACCGCGGAAAGCCTCGGTTGATGAACCCAAACGGAGAGAAGGACTCCGGAGCGGGAAGCACCATTGTCGGAATCCAGGGGTGGGCTTAAAAAATTTCAGCAAAGGGTCCTCTGCCTGGTTGCTGGGTGGGCGTGGCCACAGTCGGTGTGGCCTAGTTGGCCTCCTGTACCACGGCGGAGGGGGGTGTTTTTGCTCTTCCCAGACTCCTGAGGCTTTCCTCGAGCCTCCAGGAGGGCAAAAATGGCCTCCCCGGATTCTGGAGGCTCTCTGGAAGCCAGAAAAGGGCCTATTTCCGGCCTTCCTGAACTTCTAGGAAGCCCATTTTTTGCCCTCCCCGAGCCTCCGTGCATGCCCTCCACTTCCCAGCATCCAAAACGGGCCACGTGGAGACTCCAGGGAGGGGAGGGGCCATCCAGGAGTGGGATTTGGGGGTTCCCCGAACTGCAAAGAATCTTAGCTAACCCCCCTGTGAAACCCTGTCGGAATTCCAGTCCCACAACGCGTGATCCGGGCCAAGCCATGCTAATCACCCACGTAAATCTTGGGAGAGGATTACGGTCAGCAGACGGTTTCCCAAACGAGGGGTTAATTCACAGACCTCTTTTCAGGACTTTGACACAAGATGGGGCTCTTAAGCAGTTCCCGGGTGCCCCTTTTCTGGACAAACAGCCGAGATGGATACCTGGCGAGACACACACCCCCAGACTGGGGGGGTTAAACTCAAGGCCCAGGGGCTGAATTCGGCCCAGGGGTTGCTTAGTGTTGCTTAGAAAACAGTGAAGGGCTCTGCCCCGCGGTGCCTCTGCCAGTGAAAACAGAGCTCACATGCACACACACCCAAGCGCCATTTTCACCGGCAGAGGATGGCAGGAGGCCGTCACGGCCAAAAATGGAGCCCGGGGGGGGGGGAGGGAGGGCACGCACAGCTCCACAAGCTCTGTTTTCACCGGCAGAGGGCAGCAGCAGGCCATTGCAGCAGAAAATGGAGGCCGGGAGCTCCATTTTTGCCAGCAGAGGGTGGCAGGAGGCTGTCTTGGCTGAAACGGAACCCATTTTCACTGGCAGAACGCTTGGGTAACCACAGACGCCCCCGATATGAGTTTTGTCAAGCTGTCCATGCCCCCCCCTCCAGCCACGCATCCCTGCCCCCCCAGGTCAAACATGTCAAGAGTATATTCATGAACTGGAATAGAGCATGGTAACAAGGTCAGCCAATGAATAGGCCTAGCAACTAAGTCAGCCAATGAGGACTGTTTGGAAACTGAAACTAGAAGTAGCCTAGGCATGGCTCTATACATTAAGCTCTGCAGCTCTGAAGTCTGTCTATTGAAAATGACACTGCTTATCTCCTCCGCTGAACTAAAGTGAAACTGAGGTCTGTTTCTGAGCTGAAGCTGAGTTGCTGCTCTGCTCTGAACCTGTAACATGTCTGCTTCTGTTTGAGTTTGCTCCACGTTGGAGAAATCTACGACTGGTATTGTAAAATTTACTTTATGTGTTTATGAAGAAGTTAAATGAAGCCTCAGCCATCTGTGTTTACTTTTTCTGGCGCTGAATTTACACTGCAATACTCTGAACAAAACACAACCCTGATGCGGCCCTCAATGAAATCGAGTTTGACAGCCCTGCCCTAGATGAGCTGAAAGCAGGAATTGTGCTAGGCAGCTCACCCTCGACTTACAATAAGTTCATTCAGTGACCGAAGTTACCACGGCGCTGAGAAAAGCAACTTATCAGCGTTTCCCCACACTTAACGACCGTGGAAGTATCCCTGCAATCACGTGATACAAATTCACACTTATGACTGGTGCAGCATCCCGTGTGTGTGTGTGTGTGTGAGAGAGAGAGAGAGAGAGACGCGATCCCCTTTTGCGACCTTCCGACAAGCAAAGTCTATGGGGAAAGCCAGATTCACTGAACAACTGGTAATTTTAACCCTTGCAGGGATTCGTTTAACAATGAGTGGCGAGTAAAGTCGTAAAATGGTGGGAAAACTCACTTCACAAATGTCTCACTTAGCAACCTGTAGAACTTCAATCCTGGCTGGTTGTTAATATTTTCTCTGTGTTTGCTGCTAATATTTTGTTAAATTGCTCCTAAATACGGGTAGTTTTTGATCACAAGAATTCATTCAGTGACTGTTGAAAGTTACAGGGGCACTGAAAAAAGTGAGTGATGACGGCTTTTCACACTTATGACCGTTGCAGCATTCCCCATGGTCAGGTGATCAAAATTCAGAGGCTTGCCAATTGACTCATATTTATGACGGTCACAGCGTCCTGGGGGGGGGGGGGTTGTCATGCAATCCCCTTTTGCAACCTTCTGACGAGCAAAGTCTACTGGGAAAGCCGGATTCACTTAACAACCGGGTGACTTAAATTAAACCAGTGCAGTGATTTGCTTAACAATGGCGGAGAGAAATGTAATAAAATGGGGGCAAAACCCGCTTCACAAATGTCCCGCTTAGCAGCGTAAACTTTGGCCTAAACTGTGGTTGTATGTCGAGGATTCCCTTATGTGGCGGTGTCGTAGAGTTTGATTTATTGCCTTTCTGTGGCGACGTCGTAAATGCTAACCAGAGCCGTGTTCTCTGAGGAAAACACATCTGGGCGCATAAAATGGCTGCCAGGATAGATTACCCCTGACCTTCCACTGACTGACTGAGCGAGAACCTACCTAACCAATCCCTGGTGGTATAACAAAGCTTTATGGAGTTACTCCTCCATCTTTGGAGTCTCCCTCCCAGCCATGGGTGGGATTCTGCCGGTTCGGACGAATCCCTAGCTCTGAAGATCAGCTGGGAGTGAACTGGTTCGCTCCGACAATCATGTGGGCCCTCCCGCCCACCCGCTGTACTGATTTTTATCGTCCCAGCTGATCAGCACGGAAGAGCAGATTGCCGCTTCTCAGCTGTGTTACTCCCTCAAAGTAACATAGCAGGTAAGGATTATTGTATTGCTGTTCGTGCACGCAATAGCACACGTCAGCAGGGGTGGGATTCAAATTTTTTAACAACCTGTTCTGTGGGCGTGGCTTAATTGGTGGGCGTGGCTTGGTGGTCACGTTATTGGCTAGGTGTGGCCAACTCAATATCACTCACATCGAGGCATGCATATCCTCGCCTGGCCTCTCATGACTGTGGGGATGCTGCAACAGTCGTAAGTGTGAAAAACAGCCATAAGTCACTTTTTTCAGTGCCATTGTAACTTTGAATGGTCACTCCACACAAGCAAAGTACCAGCAAAGGAGGGGAAAAAAACTCCAGAGAAGTTCCTGAGACAGGAAGTCTAGTCTTGCCAAGAGTGTAATAAGGGTTAACGGAGAGGCAGTTTCTGTAAGCAACACCAGAATGTTTCCTTCCTACCTTCCTTACAGGATTAGGCCAATAATTTATTCTAACAACCGGTTCTCCAAACTGCTTAGAATGTTAACAACCAGTTCTAGCAAATAGGTGCGAACTGGTAGAATCCCACCCCTGCACATCAGGCATGTACGCGCGCGATCCCCGAACCAGTTATTATACCGGCAGCATCCCACCCTTGCTCCCAGCCATTTTTGTCCCTGAGCTTTTGCGCAACAGTGGCAGGCTGATGTTGAGGAAGCCACCTTCAGAAAACCAGGATCCTCTTCATGTTGGGGGGTGGTTGGGGAGGTACATGTCAAGAAACATCCTGGCCCTAAACTAGGCCCCTTATCCTGCTTATGGGGCAGATGGCCAAGGAATATTATTTCCCCAATGGATAAGCCAACGTTATGCATCTGCAACTGTCAAATCTGCAAAGTTACGATAAGTTTGGAGCAAATGACATACTGTCAGATGTCACTTAAGGGGTTGCCACAAACAAGAGGACGGGGTGGCGGTCAAACTATTTTCTCAAAGGACCAAAAGGCAGGACAGGAAGCTTTCAAAAGAGTGCAGGGAAGAGGAACAAAGACGTTTAGGGGATGTTTCCTGTGCTCTGGTGTGCACGAAGACCAGCTGGCCAGCGTGCAGGCGCGCACTGAAATCCAAAAGAGCAATGAGCATGGCTAGAGTGCCCGGAGAGATGGCTCTGCGTGCCACTTATGGCATGCGTGCCATAGGTTCACCATTACGGGTCTAGTTTAATGAAAAAGGAGGACTAGGGGAGACATGATAGCAGTGTTCCAATATCTCAGGGGAGTCTGCCCTAAAGAAGAGGGAGTCAAGCTATTCTCCAAAGCACCTGAAGGCAGGACAAGAAGCAATAAGATAGAAACTCATCAAGGAGAGAAGCAACTTAGAACTAAGGAGAAATTTCCTGACAGTAAGAACAATTAACCTGTGCCACCAGACGTTGTAAATGCGGCAACACTGGAGATTTTTAAGAAGAGATTGGATAACCACCTTGACTGAAATGGTATAGGGCAGTGGTGGCTAACCATTTTGGGCTTCTGTGCCAAAAATTGTGCGTGCTTTTGTATGCTCTCATGCCAGCACCCGATAGGTAATGTGCATCCCACCCCATGCCCCCTATGCATGTACATGCAATCCCCACCCACCCACCCTCACCGCCGTCTTACCTGCACTATGCCTCACAGCTGATTTTCGGCCGGTTTGAGGCCTTTTTCGGCCTCCCAAAGGCTTGAGGAAGGCTTCTGCAGGCTTTGCAGGCTGAAAACTAGCCCCATTTTGTCACTTCCGGCATTTTTGGAAAACAGGAAGTGACAAAACGGGCTAGTTTTCGGCCTGCAAAGCCTGCAGAAGCTTCTCAGCCTTTGGGAGGCCGAAAAAGGCCTCAAACCGCCAAAAATCAGCTGTGAGGTGCACGCATGCACAGTGAGGTAGGTTTGCCTGCAGCTCGCGTGCTGGCACAAGTGGCTCTGCGTGCCACCTGTGGCACACGTGCCATAGGTTCGCCATCACGGGTGTAGGGTTTCCTGCCTGAGCAGAGGGTTGGACTAGAAGATCTCCGAGGTCCCTTCCAACTCTGTTCTTCTGGATTCTGCGAGACAGATTTTGTGCAACTCTCTCCTGACGAACCCATCAGGTCCCACACCGAAGGGTGAACTGGTGAGCCAGGGAAATGCAAACATAATAATAAAGGACCAGCACAAAGCAAACGTGGGGCTCTACTCATCCAACCCTCTTAATTCTTGGGAAGAAAATGTTGAAAAGGGAGGGGGAGGGGGAAATCTCAGGAGTTTCAAATAATCGAAGAGAACTTACTGTGAGCGCTTGGCTTCCTGCATTAGTGGCTACAGTCGCACTGTGTTTTAAGGATGCTCCTTTCCCCTTGTCTGTGAACAATAGAAATGTAATTCTTTTTTTTTTTTCAAAAGCCCCATGTTTCCCGCTCACACGCTTCCTCTTAAGAGGGAACGATCGAGAACGGTCATGGCTACTGCACGACGGGCACATGGCCGACTGAGAGTCATTTTGATGCCCTCGTCTGCCACCCCCCTGGGCTCCCTGGAACGGCCTCGGGAAGATCACAGATAGTCCTCGACTTACAACAATTCATTTGGTGACCATTCAAAGTCAAAGGCCCAGAGAAATGTGATGGAGGGCCGTTTTTCATAGTTACGGCCTTTGCAGCCTCCCCGCGTTTCACCTGATCCAAATTCAGACCCCGGGCAACTGGTTCATATTTAGGACCATGGCTGTGTCCCAGGGTAAGCGGTGGGGTGGCCTAGAGGCGGAGCTCTGGCCCCACAATCAGGAGGCTGTGAGTTCGATCCTAGGTAGAAGCAGAAATTTCTCTCTCTGGGCACAATGAGGATATATCTGCTGAACAAAACTCCCCTCTGGCAACAGGAAGGGCATCCAGCCAGGAAACACTCATCTCAATTCAGTTGTCCAGACTCCACCCCCTTTTGTGACCTTCTGACGAGCAAAAGTCAATGGGGAAGGCAGATTCACTTAAAACTGTGGTACGAGCTTATCAACTGCAGTGATTCACATAACATGCGTGTTCCTAATTAGCGACTGCAGTGACTCACTTAACAGTGGAGGCAAGAAAGGCCTTAATGTGTGTTAAAACTTTAACACACGTCTCACTTAACAACAAGGAACGTTGAGCTCAATTGTAGTGGTATAAGTCGAGGGATGCCTGTATTTGGAAGCTTTACTTAATAGTCCCGAACAGCGGCCAGTTATTCGGCTGGATCCTGCAGGCGGGATCCTGGTTTAGCAAGATGCTTTTCAGCACCGCTTACCTTTCCCCTTTTTCGAAACCTTGTCTTCCAGAATCACCCTCTGCCCATCAAGGCTGGAGATGGGTGCCCCGAGGTCTAAGGGATCTTGCTCGCCGTTCTGTCATCAAATTCAGCGCCGTGGGAGAAAAAAATGGCATTTATTTAGAGGAACTAAATTCGTGGTCAGCACCGTAACAGGACAAATGGAGCAATTTAGATTGAACATATGATCTGTTAGAACATCGTTTCTTGATAATGAGATGGGTGTAGTAAATGATAATAGAATGGGATGGGATGGGATGGGATGTAATAAAATACAGAATAAAATATAGAATAGAATAGTAATAGAATATAGAATAGTATAGAATATAGAATAGAATATAGAATAGAATAAAATACAGAATAGAATAGAATAGTATATAGAATAGAATATAGTATAGAATAGAATAGAATATAGAGTAGAATAAAATAAGATAGAATGGAATGGAATGTAGAATTTGGAGAATGGAATAGAATAGAATATGAAATAGAATATAGAATAGAATAGAATAGAATATAGAATAGAATAGAGTAGAATAAAGTAAAATAGAGTAAAATAAAACAGAATATAGAATAGAATGTAGAATAGAATAGAAAATAGAATAGAATAGAACAGAATAGAATAATGAAGAATAGAATGGAATGGATTGGAATGTACAATTTGGAGAATGGAATGGAATAGAATAGAACAGAATATGGAATGGAATAGAATATAGAATAGAATATAAAATAGAATAGAATATAGAATAGAATGGAATGGAATATAGAATAGAATAGAATAAACTCTATTATGACTTTGAATGTACACTAATTGGCATAAATTAAAATGCAATTTTGTTGCATACAGCTCCCAAAAGGTCACCACCTCCAATATACACTACATAACCATGACAGAATAAATAAATAAAAATTTATGCATATTCCCACGTATCCGATATGACACAGTGAAACAACACAGCCTAGCTCAGACGTATATCTGTACACGGCGAGAAAAACAAATCCTGCGAGTTTCCCAGACAGATGGCCTAGGGCAGGGGTCCCCAACCGCCGGTCCGCGGACCGTACCGGGCAGCGGAACAAGCCTTACCGGGCCGCTGGTTGCTGGGCGCCGCCATCTTTTTGGTAAAAAAGCAATTTTTCGTCAAAAAGATGGCGGCGCCAGCGCTTCAGGTGAGCTTTTCGGGTAGAAAGCCATTTCTACCGAAAAAGCTCACCAGAAGCGCTGGCGCCGCTCATTTTTGACGAAAAATCACTTCGGTGACGTCACCGGAAGTGATTTTTCGTCAAAAAGATGGCGGCGCCAGCTGGACGCCAGAACCGACTGGGCGCGGCGCCAGCTGGCGCGGAACCGGGCACGGCGTCGAAAAGGTTGGGGATCCCTGGCCTAGGGAACAAAGCTGTACAGAATCTGGAAGGCCTGCTAGATACCCGTGTTTAATTCACGGGAAATCAAGTAAAGTGGACACGAAGGAATATCAATTTTGTTTTGGTTTTACTTCTTAATCTATTGTTTCTATACTGCCCGATGTATTGCGAGCTGCCAAATCCAGGAGGCACCAATGCAAATTTTAAAAAATAAATATGAAGAAATAAAACTTACCTGTAGAGCCTGGAACTCTATAAAATAGAACATGTAGAGAGGAAAGCACTCAGAATAAAACAGCTTTAAAATCCTATCGGTGAGATTAGTGTTGTCTTTTAAAAAAACAAATGAGGTTAAGATTGTTTTATTTATTGCACAGAAAAAATGCCACGCGTTGAAAACTTTAAAAAAAAACACCATTATTTTAGTTTAACAAATTACTTACTAGTCTGGCCACGAGGTTATTAAGATTCAGTCCATATTTTGCAACGACTGGACGAAGGACTTCCGTGACCGGCTTGGTGGGTTTAGCCTTTAAACCGACCGATCTGTTTATAGGGACCAGGTCAAGCCTACAATGGATAGATAGACTGAGTGTGTCAACTCATAAAATATTTCTATGGTCTTTTTAGAGTTGCCAGCAGAAAGGGAGGGGGGAGCAGTGCAGCAGCTTGGAAATCGAAAAACTGCATTCCATAAATGTTTTCAAAGATAGTAACTAGGTGACCGAAGTTTCTGCCGTGCAAAATTCTAACTGGAGAGCATGATTGATGGCTCTGGGCTATGGATGTGTCCCATTGGAGAATATGAATTACGATACACCCAGGGGGTGGAGGGAAGACCAGGGTCAAGGGTGACAATGAATGATGTGTCTCAGAGACAGCTACACCCAGGCAGTGGCGGACATGTTAACTCCCAATAAATCCTTTTGAAGTTTTGGAAGTTTGGCTCGAGACTCAGGATTTGAATGGGGGTGACTACTGGAATCCTGATAATCTCGCTTAGCAACTGCCCACCACCACCACCACCAGGGATATTGCAACCGTCGTAAATGTGAACCAGTTGCCAAGCATCTGCTTACAGATTAACAGAGTTGGAAGGGACCTTGAAGGTCATCTAGTCCAAACCACTACCACCCCGCCGTAACAGAGATCCCACAGCATCTCTGACCGAGGCACGATCCTGTCTCAAAGATGGCGCTGAAAGCCTCCAGGCTTTCCGGGAAGCTCCCACAACTTCACGAAGACAACTTTTCTTCCATTGAGTATACGATAACAGTTGGAAGGGACCTTGGAGGTCATCTAGTGCAACCCCACCCCCCGCCCAAGCAGGAGGGGATCCCTATGTCATCAAACCACTACCACCCCAGCCCTGAGACTGTCAGTCTCTTCTTGGTCTCTTTGAAACCTCCAGGCTGATGGAGAAGGAAGGAAGGAAGGAAGGAAGGAAGGAAGGGACCTTGAAGGATCTAGTCAAGGAAGGAAGGAGAGGAATTTCTGAAGACTGTCCAGTCTCTTCTTGAAAGGAGGGAGGAAGGAAGGAAGGAAGAAGGAAGAAGGAAGGAAGAATAACAAGGAAGGAAGGTAGGAAGGAAGGAAGAAGAGAAAGAAGGGAGGAAGGTGGGAGAGAGGGAGAAAGAATAGTAGAATAACAGAGTTGGAAGGAAGGAAGGAAGGAAGGAAGGAAGGAAGGAAGGAAGGAAGGAAGGAAGGAAGGAAGGAAGGAAGGAAGGAAGGAAGGAAGGATACCAGAATAAGAGTTGGAAGGGACCTTGTAGGTCATCTAGACCAACCCCCATTCAAGCAGGAGACCCTGCACCATTTCTGACAGAGGGCAGTCCAGTCTCTTCTTCAAAGCCTCCAGTGATGAAGCTCCCACAACTTCTGAAGGCAACTTCTGTTCCATTGGTTGGTTGTTCTCACTGTCAGAAAGTTTCTCCTTATTTCCAGGTTGAATCTCTCCTTGTTCAGTTTCCATCCATTATTCCTTGTCTGGCCTTTGGATGCCTTGGAAAATAGCTTGACCCCCTCCTCCTCCTCTCTGTGGCAGCCCCTCAAATCTTGGGAACACTGCTCTCCTGTCTCACCTGGTCCTTTTCTTCACGTGACCAAGGGGATGCGGCAACAGTTGTAAGTGTGAAAGGAGGACATAAGAGAAGGGCATCAGAGCAGGTTTCCAATCTTACCGAAATAGTGTCCTTTTTTCTAAGCGGAGAGTTTGAGAATCCAGAATGCTGCTGTCCTGGTGCAGTACGAGTGGCTGCAGGCATAAAAGTAGAGAAGCCGTCACATTTAAAGGCTGAAGGACTTGAGAACTTCCAAGGTCGCTCCTGAAGAGGTGAGACTTTTACTCCACTGAAGGCATCTGGAGAGGCCTAAAGCAGAGATTCCTGACCAGTGTTTGCCTTCTTTCAATTGAATTTAAAGCCCATTAAACTATTGCAAAAATAAACAATGCATTTTGGCCGTAGTTTCAATCAATCAGAACAGAGCTGGAAGGGACCAGTCCAATCCCCTGCTCAAGCAAGAAACCCTAAACAATTTCAATCAATCAATCAGTCAGTCAGTTAATCAATCAATCAACTAATCAGAATAGAGTCTTCTAGACCCTGGAGTCTTCTAGTCCAATCCCCTGCTCAAGCAAGAGACTCCAATTTCAATCAATCAATCAGTCAGTCAATCAATAAATCAAACAAACAACCAATGAATCAGGCAGGCAGTTAATCAATCAATCAAACAAACAATCAATGAATCAGGCAGGCAGTTAATCAATCAATCAATCAATCAAACAAACAATCAATGAATCAGGCAGTCAGTCAATCAATCAATCACACAATCAATGAATCAGGCAGGCAGTTAATCAATCAATCAATCAAACAATCAATGAATCAGGCAGGCAGTTAATCAATCAATCAATCAAACAATCAATGAATCAGACAGTCAGTCAATCAATCAATCAATCACACAATCAATGAATCAGGCAGGCAGTTAATCAATCAATCAATCAAACAATAAATGAATCAGGTAGTCAATCAATCAATCAATCACACAATCAATGAATCAGGCAGTCAGTCAATCAATCAATCAATCACACAATCAATGAATCAGGCAGGCAGGCAGTCAATCAATCAATCAATCAATCAACCAATTGGAATAGAGCTGGAAGGGACTTTGGAGGTCTTCTAGCCCAACCCCCTGCTCAAGGAAGAGACTCTAAACAATTTCTATCAATCAATTAGTCAGTCAGTCAATAAATCAATCAAACAATCAATCAACCAATTAGAATAGAGCTGGAAGGGACTTTGGAGGTCTTCTAGTCCAACCCCTGCTCAAGGAAGAGACTCTAAACAATTTCAATCAATCAATCAATCAAGTTGCCCAGGTTGGAGACCCCTGCTCTAAAGTGCTCTTGGGGCGGTATATAAGCCCAAATGCTATTCCTCTCTCTAATCTCTGCACCACTCTTGGAAAAAAAGTAGCCTAAAAATGAATTATTATTATTATTATTATTATTATTATTATTATTATTATTATTATTATTATTATTATTATTACAAATAATAATTCAGTACCTTGTCCCCGCCGATTAAAAAGAGGTCGACGGCAGCCATGCTGATCCGCTGCCTTTCGCAGAAGCCGGACAGCACCTCTTTGATGGAGGCCCCACCTCGGACAGGCATGACCGAAGTGGAGCCATCTGGGAGGTGGATGTGGCAACTCTGAGGGGGCTTCTCTTTTGCGGTGGGGGGTCCCGAGGCTCGGCAGGGCTCACCCTTCGGAGAGAAAGGGTTACTGGTAAATCGAGCGGGGAATTTAAACAAAGTGGGGGGGTTTTAACGCGAACAGCAACACATTTAGAATGCGGAACATGGAATAACAAGAGTTGGAAGGGACCTCGGAGGTCTTCTAGTCCAGCCCCCTTGCATGAGCAGGAGATCCCATACCATTTCAGACAACGCTTGCCCTATCCCTACTTATAAACGTCCACCAAAAAAGTCACCAGGTCTTCTACTGGTTCGTCATCTACTGACTAACCTCACTTGGGCGCATCACCCCCAACCTCCTTTTCGCTGTCAGAGGCCTTCAGGAACTTCTTCTTCTTCTGCGGCCAGCAAGGCTTTCCTGAAGGCCTCTGCAGCCGATAACAGAGCTTTGTTATCCAGAGCTTTGTTATCAGCTACAGAGGCCTTCAGGAAAGCCTTGGCTGGCTGCAGAAGAAATGGGCCGGCCAGGCAGGTGTCGGGGTGTGCGAGGCCTGGCTACAACTGTCCAAAGGTAAGCAGTAGGGCAGCTCCACCACCCCCATCTCCACCCTAGCTTAATTTTTACCCGTCCACTCTGGAATGGGTGGAATCTTCATCAGGGCTTATTTTGAGGGTAGGGCTTATATTGGGCGCACGTGTAAAAAAAATCAAGCTAGGGCTTACTTTTGGGCTAGGTTGTATTTTTGGGGAAACAGGGTAGTTTGACCCCCTACTCTTTGTGGCAGCGCCTCAAATGCTGGAAGACCGCTATGATGTCCCCCCTAGACCTTTTATTTAAGCTAGACCAGTGGTGGCTAACCTTTTTGGGCTCCTGTGCCAAAAATTGTGCGTGCGCTGGTACGCGCATGCTTGCATGCCAGCACCTAGAAGGCAATGTGCGCCCCCACAACCCCTGCGCATAAGTGCACAATCCCCCCTGCCTCCACCCCCTTACCTGCACTGCACCTCACAGCTGATTTTTAGCCGGTTTGAGGCCTTTTTCAGCCTCCCGGAGGCTTGAAAAAAGCCTCTGCAGGCCAAATAATAGGCCCGTTTTGTCACTTCCGGTGTTACAGGAAGTGACCAAATGGGCCTATTATTCGGCCTGCAAAGCCTGCAGAGGCTTTTTTGAAGCCTCTGGGAGGCTGAAAAAGGCCTCAAACCAGCTGTGAGGCGCACGCATGCGCAGTGAGGTAAATTTGCCCACGGCTCGCGTGCTGTTACAAATGGCTCTGTGGGCCACCTGTGGCATGCGTGCCATAGGTTCGCCATCACGGAGCTAGACAATAGTTCATCCTCATGCACATTTTCAGTCCAAAAAGGGCACGTCTTACCATCTCCAGACTCGCAGCTGAAGACAAGGAATCTTGTGATTGATGTCTATAGGAGAGCTCACCAGGCTGAGAAGACTCTGGGGAGAAATATTCCGTCAGAAAGTCTCAATTAGCTCAATTACCTCACAATCTTCCTCAACAGTCGAGAATCAGCTTTCGAGATTTCTCCGCTTAAATCTCTGAACGAAATCTAGTCTCTGCCGGTTTTAATTCTCTAATCATACAAAAGTATCAGGAGTCTGTTCCCTAAAAAAATGAACCAATGTGGCTGCGACTGACATTCTGGATGTTTTCTAACTCTCCCTTCTGTCTCTGTATACAGGTGGTCCTCGACTTACAATGGTTTGCTTAGTGGCCGCTCGAAGAGACAACTGCCTTGAAAAAAGGGACTTATGACCGTTTGTCACACTTAATGACCATCGCAGCATCTTTATGGATGTGTGATTTACATTCGGATGTTTGGCGAGTGGTTTTTTTTTTTAAAAGTTTGAACTACCTTCCCAATGTTGGCTCAAAAGTGGGTCTGGTTCCTTCCTTCCTTTCTTTCATCCATCCATTTCTTCCTTCCTCCCTTCCTTCCTTTTCTTCCTCTCAGAAGCCTTCTTTGCTCAGAATCCTTTCATCATTCCATCCATCCTTTTCCTTTCTTTCCTTCTTCCTTCCTCTCCCTCCCTCCCTTTTCTTCCTTCCTTCCCTCTCCCTCCCTTTACTTCCTACCTTCCTTCCCCTCCCTTTTCTTCTTTCCTTCCTTCCTTTCCACTCCCTCCTCCCTCCCTTTTCTTCCTTCTTCCCTGTCCCTCTCTCCCTCCCTCTCCCTTTTCTTTCCTTCCTTCTCTCTCCCTCCCTCCCTTTCCTTCCTTCCTTCTTCCCCTCCCTTCCTCTCCCTTTTCTTTCCTTCCTTCCTTTCTTCTCCCTCCCTCTCTTTTCTTCCTTCCTCCCTGTCCCTCCCTTTCCTTCCTTCCTTCCTTCCTTCCTTCCTTCCTTCCTTCCTTCCTTCCTTCCTTCCTTCCTTCCTTCCTTCCTTCCCCTTCCTCCCTCCTCCCTTCCTTCCTTCCTCCCTCCTCAGAATCCATCCATCCATCCATCCCTCTCTCTTCCCCATGGCCTCATTTTTGGATTTTAAAACTCACCTTTGAGACAATTGCCATTCTCCTTCTTCTTCTGTGACCTCCCCAAACTCTTGCTTCTCGACCAGGAAAAGAAAGTCCCTTTTTTCTTTTTCTCGCCATCTTCTTCTCCAGATTCTTCATTTAAGGAGCGCCCAGACTTGGCTTTTCCACCTAACTATCAACAAGTGCAATTTTTAAAAAAACCACTTCCGCGAGGATGGTTTCTTTCATCAGAATTAGTGCTCATATTGGCTGGTTCTGCTGCCTGTCCTACGCACAGGCCCCACCGTTACACACTTGCAGCCAAGACAAACTAACAAGGCACATCTTGATTGCCTTCTTGATAAACAAGTAGCTGTCAGAATAACAGAGTTGGAAGGGATCTTAGAGGTCTTCTAGTCAATCCTCTGCTCAAGCAGGAAACCCCATACTACTTCAGACAAATGGCTGTCTAACCTTTCTTTGAAAACCTCCAGTGATAGTGCACTCACAACCTCTGGAGACAAGCTGTTCCATTGGTGGATTGTTCTCACTGTTAGAAAGTTTCTCCTTATTTCCAGGTTGAATCTCTCCTTGGTTAGTTTCCATCCATTGTTTCCTGTCTTGCCTTCAGGGGCTTTGGAGAATAGCTTGACTCCCTCTTCTTTGGGGTAGCCCTCAAATACTGGAAGACTGCTCTCCTGTCTCCCCTGGTCCTTCTCTTCCCTAGACTGGCCATGCCCAGTTCCTGCAACCGTTCTTTGTATGTTTTAAGTCCCCACTCCCCTCATCCTCCTGGTTGCTCTTCTCTGCACTCTTTCTAGAATGTCAACATCTTTTTTTTTTTCGTCCACACTAGTATGTACCAATATTTTAGCTAATGCATTTTTACTTGTTTTTTTTTTTTAAATTTGAACCACCTTCCCAATTTTGGCTCAAAAGCAGGTCTGATTCCTTCACAAGCCTCTTGTGGGGATTCACTCACTCGTATACATCTGAACTAGGGTGTGTTATTTCTCCATGTCATATAACATAGGTGGATACATACATCGTTTTGCATTTATTTACTTATTAGCTGGATAGGTTCTCCTGGTTGAGCAGGGAGTTAGACTAAAAGACCTCCAAGGTCCCTTCCAACTCTATTCTGCTTGTTTAGCTGGATACCTGTGCTTTGCTACAAAACTATGTGATTGGGCTTAGTTTTGGGGGAGGAAAATAAGGGGGAAAAATTCTGCCTCTGCCTACCAGCAGAATCCATCGGTATTCATCTGGCTAGCTTCCTGTCAGTGTGTGAGAGAGTTGAGGGCGGTTTGGAAACTGAAACAGTATTTGCTGTGTGAGCAAGGAGACAGCAAGGAGCCTGGGCGTGGCTTAGCTCAACTGTTCTGTACTAAAGCTGCTTGGTGCTCTGAAACTGAAACTCCTCTCCTCTGCTTGTGTTTTACATTTGGAAAAGATTTCTTTTCAAGTGGGGAGAGGGAGTAGAACTCCTTAGCATCAGAGCGTGTTAATAATAATCATATAGGAAATACTCTAAATGCTCTGATGGTCATTTCGAAAAATCCTTTCTAAGTGAGCCCCTAGAAGCCAAGAGGAACCTACGTACCAAATTTCAAGTTTGTAGGCTTTACGGTTCTGGAGATTGTGATGTGTGTAGTGGTATTTCACTTTAATTTATTATATATATATATATATATATATTCATGGTTATGTTGTGTACATTGGAGGTGGTGAGAACTGCACGGCACAAAATTTCATTTTAATATATGCCGATTAGTATACATTCAAAGTGACAATAAAGTTATTTATTCCATTCTACACCAGCAAGAATTGGGTTTGTTTCAACTGTACATCCTAAAAAGATAGATACCTTTCTCGGAGTGGAAACACTGAACATGTCAGGACCGAAAGTGGACTTCAGAGTAGGGCTGTTTGGAACCCACTGTGGATCGGGGACCGGACGGCCTTCCACTTCGGCTAAAACGCATTGTTGGTAAAACGGAGACTTCAGAAAGCGTGCGTAGCTGTCAAACTTCATCAAATTGAAAATCTAGAAGACCAAACAGAGTCCTGTTAAGACAGAATTCAATACAGGTTTCACAAGTGGCAGAGTTTGTCTCCCGGGAAAAAAATAAAACATTTTAAAATCAACTAGCTGGATACCCGTGCTTCACTACGAAACTATGTGGTCGGGCTTAGTTTTTGGGGAGGAAAATAAGGGAGGGGGGGAATTCTGCCTCTGCCTTCCAGCATCACCTGCCTAGCATCCTGTCAGTGTGTAAGAGAGTTGAGGGCTGTTTGGAAACTGAAACCGTATTTGCTGTGTGAACAAGGAGACAGCAAGGAGCCTGAGCATGGCTTAGCTCAACTGTTCTGTACTAAGGCTGCTTGGTGCTGCTGTGAAACTGAAACTGAAACTCCTCTCCTCTGCTTGTGTTTTGCATTTGGAAGAGATTTCTTTTTTTTTTTTTCAGGTGGGGAGTGGGAGTAGAACTCTTTAGCCTCAGAGCGCATTAATAATAATAATATACGAAATACGAATGCTCTGATGGTCATTTCAAAAAATCCTTTCTTAGCGAGCACCTAGAAGCCAAGAGGAACATACGTGCCAAATTTCAAGTTTGTAGGCTTTATGATTCTGGAGATTTTGCAATGATGCGTGAGTGGCATTTCGCTTTTATACAGAGAGATTTATTATTATTTATATCTTTGGGGAATAATTGGAGTAGCTAAAGGGGAAGTTGAAGAGAATTCTAACTAAATTGCCTCTTCTAATATGACTTGGCCTTTTGAAATGTTTGAAAGAGACGCTACAGGTCAGAGAATTTAAGAGAAATTTAAGGGAACTTCTACTTCCATCTGTTCATTTAGTCACCACTCAAAGTTACAACTGCCCCGAAACAACTTATGACCGTTTTTCAAATGTACGATCATTGCAGCATCCCTGTGGTCACGTGATCTGAATTCGGACGCTTGGAGACTGTCTCATATTTATGATGGTTGGGCTGTCCCCAGGGGGTCTCCTGATCCCCTTGGGCAACCTTTACCGGCAATGGGGAATCCAAAGTCACTTTAACAACCGTGTTCCTAACTTAACAAAGGCAACGATTCCCTTAACCACTGTGGCAAGGAAGGTTCATACAATGGGGCGAACCCATTTGACAAAGGTTTCGCTGAACGACCGAAATATCCGTCTCAATTGGAGTCGTAACCCGAGGACTAGCTGAACCCGTGCTTCCCCGAAAATAAGACCAGGTCTTATATTAATTTTTGCTCCAAAATATGGATTAGAGCTTATTTTCCCATAAGGTCTTATTCTGGGGGAAATACATGACTAAAATGCATCAGTCTGGCTGATGTTCTTAACTGGGGCTTATTTTTGGGATAGGGTTTATATTACGAGCATCCTGGAAATACATGCTAGGGCTTATTTTCCAATTGGCTCTTTTCAGTGAAATGGTAGTTGTGGAAGTTCTTTTCTGGTTAGGTCTTATTTTGGGGGAAATACGTTACTAAAATGCATCAGTCCGGATAATGTTCTTAACGGGGCTTATTTTGGAGGTAGGGTTTATATTATGAGTATCCTGGAAATTCATGCTAGGGCTTATTTTCCAGTTGGCTCTTCTTTGGGGGAAAGCGGTAGTTCTGGCAGTTCTTTTCTGGTTAGGTCTTATTTTGGGGAAATACATTACTAAAATGCATCAGTCCGCATGACGTTCTTAACGGGGCTTATTTTGGAGGTAGGGTTTATATTATGACTATCCTGGAAATTCATACTAGGGCTTATTTTCCAGTTGGCTCTTCTTTTGGGGGAAACGGTAGTTGTGGCAGTTTTCTGGTTAGGTCTTATTTTGGGGGAAATACGTTACTAAAATGCATCAGTCCGGATAATGTTCTTAACAGGGCTTATTTTGGAGGTAGGGTTTATATTATGAGTATCCTGGAAATTCATGCTAGGGCTTATTTTCCAGTTGGCTCTTCTTTTGGGGGAAACGGTAGTTCTGGCAGTTCTTTTCTGGTTAGGTCTTATTTTGGGGGAAATACATTACTAAAATGCATCAGTCCGCATGACGTTCTTAACTGGGGCTTATTTTGGGGGTAGGGTTTATATTATGAGTATCCTGGAAATTCATGCTAGGGCTTATTTTCCAGTTGGCTCTTCTTTTGTGGGAAACGGTAGTTCTGGCAGTTCTTTTCTGGTTAGGTCTTATTTTTGGGGGAAATACGTTATTATAATGCATCAGTTTCATCTTTTCAGGGAAACAGTCGTTGTGGCAGTTCTCCGCAAAGGGTGTTTTTCCATAACCAGCGGAAGGAAAACTTTCACATTTCCGACGGTACCTGAAGCTGCTGATCTTTGAACATGTTCGGATGCGGTGCAGTCAGGACGTCGTCCGCCAGCTGGACTTGGCTGTCAATATTGACCGGAGTCGTAGCTTTGCTGCATAAATATTTATTAAAGATCTCCTGCGCCCTGAAGGAAAGCTGCGAAGCAAGAAAAAAATGACATTAGAAAGAAAAGTATGTGGGACTTACGGCGGCCATGAGATACAGGCAGTCCTTGACTTACAACAATTCGCTTAGTGACCGTTCAACGTTACGATGGCACTAAAAAATAGACGTAGGACCATTCTTCACGCTTACGACCTCCGTAGCATCTCTGTGGCTGGTAGATGCTTGTCAAGAGGTTCATATTTATGATGGTCGCAGTGTTCCCGGGGTCACGTCATCCCCTTTTGTAGTCTTCAGACTAGTAAAATCAATGGGGAAGCCCCGATTTGCTTAACAACCATGTTACTAACTGAACAACTGCAGTGATTCACATAGCGACTGTGGCAAGAAAGGTCATAAAATGGGGAGGGGAAACTCACTGAATGAATGTCTCACTGAACCGCAGAAATGTTGGGCTCAAATGCGGTTGTAAGTTGAGGACTACCTGCATTTATGATGGTCTTGGGGATATGGGATCCCCTTTTGCGACCCTCTGACAATCAAAGCTAGCGGGGAAAGCCCTGATTTGTTGAACAACTGGGTTGCTAACTTAACAACTGCAGCGACTCAGTTAAGCACCTGAACTATGGTCACGGGGAGGCTACAAAGGTCGTAAGTCTGAAAAATGGTCACAAGTCTCTTTTTTTGTCAACTGCGGTGTTAACTTTCAATGGCCACTAAATGAACTGTTGTGTCATGCGCTTGTTGGAGTCTGATTCTGAGGGGGAGATTGAGCATCTGACAAGGAGTGGGAGTGTGGCTCCGGTGGCTGTGGAAAAAATGGGGGAAAGGCACAGTCCGGCTGGGCATTCAGAGGAAGACCCAGGGCCACCCCCTCTCCATCCTAGAGCACGCCGGGAGGAATGGAGAAGGGAGCAACGTAGGTTACGGGAGAGAAAAAGGCCCTGACCCCTTTCATTAGTTGTAGCTGGGAGAATAGGATATAAGTGGGGCGTTTGCACACAGCTCCTTGCTGGAAGCAAAGCGTGCATTATATTTGTTAAGGCTTTGGTGTCCTCCCAACTGTGGTTGCTGTGTTATCCTGGCCTGCCGTGTTAATTATTTCAGTGTGGTTTGTGTTGGGGTTTTTATTTCAAATTAACTTTACTTTGGGTGCAGACTGCATTTACTCCCTCCATAAACTGTTTTCTTTAAGAGTTTGATATCCAGCCGAGGATAATTGGACATTGGGGCCAACTTGGAGGCATTAAAGGGAATTTATTCTACTTTTGTGACTTTGTTATTTTTGTGTCACGCAGTCATCACATGTTGTAAGTCAAGGACTACCTATCTTCTCCTTCCCAGGACAATGACTCCTTTCTTCTCCCTGCTTCTCCTCCACTCCACTTCAGACCTTTTCCAAAGAGTTTGAACAGCCTGAATTTATTGTTTCAAAATAAATAGAAATTAAGGGCAGCAGGGGGAGGGGAGGAAAGGTGTTCAACATCCTTACCTCCTTTTTGTCGTGAGCAGGTATGTGATTGAAATAGTCGCAGGCTTGCCAAAACAGAATGTTTTCTTCACTAAACTCCTTCCGTAAAAAATCCTAGTTGGGAAAGAAGAATTAAAAACCACACTGAGGGGAAATGTCCAAGAACCTTCCGAAGCCCACTGTTGTGGCCCACCAGTGGCCAGAGGAGCTGGCAGCAGATTCGGACAATGAGGAGGTTGGGGAGGAACATGGGCCAGTCCTGGAGTCTGGGGAAGGTTCGGGGGACAGCTCTGCGTCAGAGGCAGAGATGGGGCTGGGGCTGTCCGACAGTTATCAGCTGCTTTCGCAGTGGGAGATCAGTGGGGAAGAAGAACAGCTGGAGCCTGTTCCCAGTGTGCGCATGCACAAAGCTGTCAGGCGAAGGAACAGCTAAGGAACAAGTGTCAACTTGGGAGTAAAGGCACAGGTGGGACGATGAATGGCCCCTCCCATAGGGAATAAAGAGGAGGGAAAGGGGAGTGGGGTTTGCAGGAGACAATTAGTTCAATTCATGAGAGTGAAGATCTGTGCCTGACTTCTTGCTAAGTAATTGCTGCTACAGAGTGGCATTTGGAAGATATCGGCCTGGCAACTCTCCAAGCCTGATAAAGGCCTGCAGTTGTGAAATCTCATGAAAGACTGTTGGCCGGGACTTTGCTGGAGGGGAATTCCTTTTAACCTAAATAAAAGGGGTTTTATCAGGACGAGGAGTCGGCTTCGTGCTTTTGGGAAGCCTAGGCCAGAACACCCACCAGATCTCAAACCCTGAAACATCTTTGACAGAAAGGACATGTTTGTGTCTCTTTCAAAGTCTGTCTTGGGTTGGGGGAGACGGCTGGTGGGTCTTGAAAACGAATTGAGCTGCAACAGCAACCGAAGTAAGCCCAGCTGTGGAGAAGGATGATGGGGGCCACCATTACTTGTGATGGCCCCGAAGGAGATAACGATGTTACTGGCCCATGTACTGGCATAAAATGGAAGAACATTTTGAGGTGACATTCTCCTGGCTCAAGGGATTAAGCTGGAGGGATGGGACACACGCACACACGCACACACACACACACAAAATGTGTTTCTCTCTTCAAACGAGACCCCTGACCCAAAGAAATCCAGACAGACAGACAGACACACCCAGAAATTCCTGAAGCTATGATGCCCCACGTGTCCACATACCTGGCCCAGAAAAAGTGTGACTCAAAATTATTACATGCATTTGGGGCCAAAAAGAATGTAACACCCTCAAACCTACAGGTGGTGTCACAAAGCTGCTTTTTTTTAATTTCAAGAGGCAAACTGAGACTTTCTGTTTTTTCTTTGAAGAAAAAGGAGGAGGAGGAGGAGGAGGAGGAGGAAGAAGAAGAGAGAAGATGAGGAGGAAGAGGGGAGGAGGAGGAAGGGGAGGAGGAGGAGAAGAAAAGGAGGAGAAGAACAGGAAAGGAAGGGGGAGGAGGCGGAGGCGAAGAAGAAGAAGAACAGGAAGGGGTGGAGGAAGGGAGAAGACGAGGAGGAAGAGGGGAAGGAGGAGGAGGAGGCGAAGAAGATGAGGAGGAGGAGGAAGAGGGGGGGAAGGAGGAAGGGGAGGAGGAGAGAAGAAGAGGAGGAGAAGAACAGGAAAGGAAGGGGGAGGAGGAGGTGAAGAAAGAAGAAGACAAGGAGGAGGAGGAAAGGGGAGGAGGAGAAGAGGAAGAGAACAGGAAGGGGAGGAGGAAGGGGGAGGAGAAGAAGAGGAGAACAGGAAGGGGAGGGGGAGGGAAAGAAGAAGATGAGGGGGAAGAGGGGGAGGAGGAGGAGGGGGAGGGGAGGAAGGGGGAAGAGGAGGAAAAGAAGAGGAAGAGGAGAAAAAAAAAAGTAGTAGTAGTAGTACCACCACCACCAGTAGTAGTACCACCGGTAGTAGTACTAGTAGTAGTTGTTGTTTCTTGGATGAGGGTGAAACATCTTCAAAGGAAAACCAAGAAAGTCCAGTTGCCTCTTGAAAAAGCACCTTTGGGACAACCATGACCTAAAGGACTAAAAACTCCATAGACATCGACAGCTGTGTTTCTTCCAACCCAGGCCATAAGCACCTGGGCACACCGCCTCTTCTCTCCTTCCTTCAAAGGAGGCCTTAGGCCTTCCCTAAGGCCTGCTATTCCACCTCCAGCCTTGCCGTGTTTGCCAAGGTCAGGGAGGACTAGCCTAGGGGGCTTGTCCAGGAGATTTCGGGCTCCAGGCTCTCTTAGATGCCACCAGGATCTGGTTGCCAGCTGCAGCTAGACGCTTGTTCAGGGCCCTCCGTTTTGGGATAACGCCAAACCAAAACCGTGGCTTAATCATTCTCCATTGCTTACAGAGAAATATCGAATACCAAGGGGATCTTGAAGGAGGCGCTCAAAGGAAACAGCCCAACTGGCAACTCTTCTGTCGCGTTGTCGTTGGCAGCTCTGGACACTGGGCAGACTGGCATTGCTGCTGAGGCTGGTGTCGCTGGTGCCATCTTTCAAGTCACTGTGATTCAGCTCTGCAGTAATGTCAAAGGAGAAATTAATCCGGCAATAAACTGATGGCTGTGTCAACCTCTCTGGAACAGAAAACTCCGAAATTTCTCGTTTGCTACAGGGGAAAAGTGAGGACCATTCAGCCGTTTCTGGTGTTCAGCTGGTTCAGACCGGTCCTGGCATAACAGTAGGAAAAAATTTTGACTGGTTTGGAGAACCGGCAAGTACTACCTCTAGGTGGCCCCACCTTCCCGCTCCCGCTCTTCATCCTCTATATTCTGTTTTTTATTACCTCAGCTGATTCACGCAGCAGAGCAGATTGCCACGTCTCAGCTGAGCTAAAAAACAGCACAGCTCACCAGTGTTGATACAAAGGGCGGTGTTGGAGCCCTGCGCATGCACAAGCGAAGCAAGCGCTCTGAAACAGTAGGAAAAACCCACCACTGGTGACCACCACAGCAAAGGACAAGGCTTCGCAGGTGGGTTTACGACAAGTCACCACGGCCAACTCATTGGCCGGATCAGCATTGTAGTTTTCCTCCGCAGGCCAGCTGCCCGGGGGGGGGGGGAGAAGACAGCCAAAATGGGGCGTGGGAGGGCCACACTTGACCCCCCATGCGACCGTATTCGGCCTGGACAGCCTCCTGCAGCACTTTGGCCAGCAAATTGCTGCAGGAGGCCGTCCAGGCCAAAAACAGGGCATGCGGCGGCCACATGTGGACCCCTGCGCCCTGTTTTAGCCACCAGAGGCAGCACAGGCCACAGCCTAAGACAGGGCTGGCAAACCTTTTCAACATTGAGTGCTGAAATGGGAGCACGCGCTCACGTGGGGGAGTGCTGGAAACTGGAAGAGCAGCTCCCCCAGCGCGCTCACGCATTTCTACGCATGTGCACGTCTCCCGCGCACCCTCTGCCCTCCCCGTGTATGCGCACCAGGTACCCGACAATCAGCTGTTGGGCAGTGGCACGCGTGCGCATGTGCAGTGGGGCTCTTCCGGGCGAGCTCTCGCATGCCGGGGGAAATGGCTCTGCGTGCCACTTCCAGCACGCATGGCATCGGTTTGCCACCACAGGGCTACTGCAAAGAAAATGGGGACAAACTATTTTCTAAAGCACCAAAAAAAAAAAAAAAGACAAGAAGCAACGGATGGAAACTCATCAAGGAGAGAAGCAACCTAGAACTGAGGAGAAATTTCCTGACAATTAAAACAATTAATCAGTGTAATAACTTGCCTCCAGAAGTTTTGAATGTTCCAACACGGGAGGTTTTAAAGAAGAGACTTGGACAGCCACTTCTGAAAAGGTATAGGGTTTCCTGCCTGAGCAAGGGATTGGACTAGAAGACCTCCCAGGTCCCTTCCAACTCTGCTCTTCTCTTAAAAAAGGAACCGGCCAGTCAGGATCTGCGAGGCATTACCTGGATAGAGCTGGTAGGAGCCCCTGGTATGATGCCACTTCAGCAGATACCTCCAGTCGCTCAGGGAAGGCCATCCTTCGGCAGCCATGCCCGGCAGAGGGGACGAAGACACGGAGAAGGCCCGGCTGGCCTCCCTGTGGTGGCGACCCCAGCCGCAGCAAGCATCCTTCCTCCCTGCTCCTTTAGCTCTATTTTACAGCATTCCCTCCAAGTGGCGGCCCCTCCATTCCCCCCCACCCCACCCCCAGAGCCTGAAAGATGCTCTCTTGGTGCACCCGACTTAAAAGCTGATCCAGTGCGACATCAATAATTGAAGAGGGGAAAAAAGCCCTTCGTGGCTGTTGCCGAAGGGATATGAATTATTCAGCCTGCAACTGCGATGCAAGGAGGGGCGAAAGCGCTCGAGCGGCCACAGCCGAGTGGCCAATCCAAAAGCAACACACACACAAACACACACACACACACACAGTGCGCACACCTGCCCTCCACACAAACAGCTTCGTCCTGGGCTTTCCTGTCTCCCTAAAGAAAATGAAGAAGGTGGGGAGTCAGGTTTAAAACTTGGCTTCGTTGGGGATGGGGTTTGTAGATTGTATAGCCAGACCAGGATATGAGGGTTTCTTTTAGCTGACCCATCACTCGTTACTTTGCTCCGTTTCCAAAATCAACAGAGTTCTGTTGATGCTAGTATACTGCACGACAGCTAGTCTGACTATGACATGGTAGCAGTGGGGGGGGGGGCAGGATTCAAAAATCCATCAACTGGTTCACTGCCCGGTTGATGGGTAGTTGTGGTCTACCGGAACTTTCTATTACCGGCTTCCGGTGCACTTCCAGAGCCTGGGGGAGGCCATTTTCGCCCTCCCAAGGGTCCGGAGGCTTCCCCCAGGCCTCTAGGAGGGGGCGAACAGAGCATCCCCCGGACTCTGGAGGCCCACCGGAAGCCAGAAACAGGCCCGTTTCCGGACTTCCAGAAGGCCCATTTTCCCCCTCCCAGAGCCTCCACACAGACCCTGCACCTACCTCCATTGAAAATGGGCCACGTGGAGACTCCTAGGAGGGGTGGGGTGGGCGGGGCCAGCCGGTCGGTTGACATACCGGTCCGGTGAACCAGATGTAACTTTAACAACCAGTTTGCCTGAACCAGTCCAAACCGGTAGAATCCCATTCCTACCTAGTAGTAATGGAAATATCCCCCACCCTTTCCTGTCGTGCTATAAATTGTTACAAGATAGTCCTCGACTTACGACAGTTCATTTAGGGACTGTTCAAAGTTACAATTTCACTGAACATAGGGACTTACACGGCCATTTTTTTCCACGCGTAGGACTAATTGCAGCCTCCCCGGGATTCACGTGATTAACATTCAGGTTGCTGGAGAGCCGCCTCACGTTTATAACAGTTGCAGTCTTCAGGGTTCACTTTTGCGACCTTCTGGTAAACAAAATCAATGGGGAACCCAGATTTGTTGGACGTACCGTACTGCTAATTTTTAACACCTGCAGCGATTCGCTTAATGAAATGTGGCAAGAAAAGTCGTAAAATGGGACCGACTCACTTGACAATTTTTTTTTTCACTTAACAACATCAAGGTCGGGCTCAGTTGTGGTCGTGGGCTAGGTGCATTGGATTTAAATTTGGAGAATGAATATGTAAAACCTTGTATGATTCAAGTAACTTTGGATATAATGTAATGCCAGACTAATGGGAGAATGTCTGCTTTAAAATTAACACTAAATTATACTCCAAAAGAAAATTTTTATAAGATGATGTATGCCTGGTGTACAACACCAATAAGTTGTCAAGAATATATAAAGGTATTGGAAATGTAAATGTAAATGTAAAAAAGAGACTTTTTATCATTTATGATGGACATGTGATAAAGCAAAAAAATATTGGAGTAAGATTCACATCTTCATACAAAAGATTCTCAAAGCCAAAGGGAATATAAAGATATTCCTAAGAGGTCTGTAAGGGGCGTGCATAAGTGCACCATCGTGCCTCCCATCTCTGTCCTATTGTCCCCATTTAATTGTACCTATTTTCTGTATTCTTACTCATGTTTATACTTGTACCTATTATTTTGAAAGTGATTGACAAATCAAAATAAATAAAATAAAAATAACACTAGAAAAAGCTGGCTGAGGAATTCTGGGAGTTGAAGTCCGCGAGTCTTAAAGTTGCCAAGGTTGGAGACCCCTGAATTAGAGAGCTTCTGGCATCCTTAAAATGAAAAGATAAAGTGACAGAAAGATGGCTGGATCCTATCACCTGATCAGAAAAAAAAATGTTTCTTAACTTCAAACAACCTTTGTGGCTACTTTACGGTGCAAAGGAGGGATTGCTTTCATCTTCTCCAATCAGCTTTCTTTTTTTTCCTTTCGTCTTTGTTGGGTTAACTATAAAAGGGGATATAAGCAGTGGTGCGATTCAACCGGTATTACAACCGCTTCGATGAGCGTGCTACCGGTTCTCCTGAACCGGTCCATACCGGCTGAATCCCAGCACTGGATGTAAGCTAAGGATCTGGGTTCTCTCACTGAATGAGAGGAATCCCTTTTTGTCTGAATATTCTGATAAATATTGTAATGAAATTATCTTCCTGTCTTGGGTCTGTCTCACTAGAAAATATGCATGCCGAGGCATGAGCCTAAAATTGGCCTTGGCCAATCCGTCTCCTTCCAGTGGATCAGAATGCAAGGATCACAATGCCTGATTGTTGGGGCTACAGCAACGCTGCACAAACATTCATCCAGGCCCAGGGGTCCTTTCGGCCCCCAAAACTGATAGGACAAGTCCAGACCAAGGAGTCCACTCATGTTTACAACCCTGAGTTCCGGAGGAAACCAACCAAATTTCAGCTGTTTTCCTCTTGTGGAAACCATGCGCTCAGCTGACAGACACCGATTTCACATTCTTTAAATGCACAGAGATGCTGAGTCAGGACAAGCTGAATGAATGAGCTGCCAAGAACCTGTCTGAGTTCATCCTACAACAATTTTGGGTCTGGTCTGATTTTCGTTCTACATGTTTTAGAAAACCGCTTGGCCAGGATTGAGCTGACTCTAAGAAACGCGATTGCCCGTGTTTCCCTGAAAATAAACCTGGGTCTTATATTAATTTTTGCTCCAAAATGTGCATTAGGCTTATTTTCCAGTTAGGTCTTACTTTCAGGAAAATATGGTATTAAAATGCATCCATCTAGCTGATGATCTTAATTGCAGTTTATTTTTGGGGTAGGGTTTATATTATAAGCATCCCAAAAAATCAAGCTTAGGGCTTATTTTCCAGTTGGGTCTTATTTTCGTGAAAGTATGGTACTAAAATGCATCTGGCTGATGATCTTCACTGGGGCTTATTTTTGAGGTAAGGTTTATATTACAAGCATCCTGAAAAACCAAGCTAGGGATTATTTTCAGGAAAATACGGTACTAAAATGCATCTGGTTGACTATCTTCACTGGGTTTATTTTTGGGATAGAGTTTATATTACGAGCATCCAGAAAAATAAAGCTAGGATTTATTTTCTGGTTGGGTCTTATTTTCAGGGAAATACGGCACTAAAATGTATCCATCTGGCTCACTGGAGCTTATTTTTGGGGTAGGGTATACATTACAAGCATCCAGAAAAATCAAGGTAGGACTTATTTAAGGCCTAGGTTGGGTCTTATTTTGGGGGACCACTTGGTATAAAAAGCCTGTTACCCTGTAATGTTAAGCTCTGGAAGAACAGCTCAGAATCATAGCCAAACAAATAGAAAAGTATAAACGCATGCAAAACCCTCACAGAATCAACACAACCCCTCAGCTGGATAGGGATCGGAAAAAAATCCGGCTGAGAAAAGGCTGGAAATTATCTTAGAAACATGAACTCTTAAAAACTTGGGAGGTTGTTGCTCAAGGAGGACCAGGTAGTCCTCGGCTTATGATCCCAATCGAGCCCAAATTTTCTGCCGCTAAATGAAACATGTGTTACGTGAATGTTGTCCTATTGTGCGACTCTCCTTGCCACGGTTGTTCAGTGAATCCCTGCAGCTGTTAAGTGAGTCACCCGGCTGTTCTGTGAATCCGGACTCGCCAATATCTTTGCTTGCAAGAAGGTCACAAAAAGGGTTCCTGGGACCCCAGAGACACGGCCACCGTCGTAAATATGAACTGCTGGCCAAGCGGCTGAATTTCGGTCATGTGACTGTGGGGATGCTGCAACGGTTGTGTGAAAAACGGCTCATGAGTGCTGTTATAACTCTGAACAGTCACTAAATGAACTGTGGGGTAAGATGAGATCTACCTGTATATGTCTGGCTCTGTTTCTTTGTCAAACTGAAAACCAACCAAACCAACAAGCTCTCCTTCACAGTGGACAACAGAGGGCGGTATTCAGCAGGTTCTGACCAGTCCTGGAGAACCAGTAGAGGAAACTTTGAGTAGTTTGGAGAACCGGCCAATCCCACCTGTGACTGGCCCCGCCCCCTTCCATTCTCTGCCTCCCATTGAGTCCCAGCTGATCGGCTGGGTCTTCTTTGGTTGCCCTGCACAGGAGAATGGAGCTGGAAAGCAGGTTAGTGGGGCGAAGAGGGATTTTACAGTATATCCTTCCCTTGCCACGCCCATCAAGCCACGCCCACAGAACCAGTAGTAAAAAATTTTTGAATCCCATCACTGGTGGACAAGCCAAGCTGAACCGATCCACGGCTGGCAATCGGGGGTATTTTGCACCCCTCTGTGCTGCTGTCCACTCCCCAAGAGCCCCCAATTTGCTGTATGTGGTAAGATTTCAAGAGAGAGAGAGAGAGAGAGACCCCAAAAGAAGAATGCAACCTTAACAAGGAGCAGCAAGGATTCACAGTGAGTTATCTACCAAGCAGCCCCTCTATCAACCTTCAGAGTCTCCTGAAATTTTAGAGCAGTGAATGGCTAGCCTTTTCGTCGCCAAGGGCCCAAAGCGCATGTGTGCGTGCGCATCCCCCAAATGCAACACGCACCCCACCCCCACACACGTGCAACCCCCACACATGCATCTCACCTCCTGCACATGCGTGCACGACCCCCATACATGCCCTGTCCCCTGCACCTGCACGGCAGAGACCAGCTGGCCGATGGAGGCGCTTGCACGCATGTGCGGCGGATCTGAGCTGGGGCAACGGCTGGCGTGCCCAGAGAGGGGGCTCTGTGTGCCACCTCTGAGTGCCTTCACAACTTCAGAGCTACCTATGGCTCTGTCCCAGGTCATGCTGGTGACAAATTCAAAACCTGGCTAGGCACCTTTTGGGAGAGTGTCACCCTCCTCACCTGCAGCCAGTTCTTGCAATAGGTTGACCCCGCTCACTCAAGATCAGATTCTGGATGAGATCTTATTACAGGCCAACCTACCATTCAATCAATCAATCAGAATAGAGTTGGAAGGGACCTTGGAGGTCTTCTAGTCCAACCCCCTGCTCAAGCAAGAGACCCCCATACCGTTTCAGACTGTCCAGTCCCTTCTTAAAGACCAGGCAAGATATTCTGCTCTGGAAAAAAAATCGGGGCCGGACAAAGAGACCCCCGCCGCGCGCCCGGGGAGCGCCCGCTGCTTTCCCTCGCCAGGGCGGGGCGGCGGCGTGTTGCACAGAGGCTGGTCTGTGGCTGGCCCAGCTCCCTTTTCCTGCCGCTCAGCGGCCTCCGCTCGCACCGCCCGGGCTCCGCTCAGGTATCCGGCTGGGGCTGTCAGGAGTTGCTACCGCCGGCGCAGCTCCACGCGGCTCCAGTCCCGCGTTGCCTCGGGAAGGGAAAGGCAAAACCAGGAGCCGCTGCTGCCATTGCAAAGCGCCGCCGCGGCTCTTCCTTTTTGCCTTTCCCTTCCTGAGGCAACGCGGGACTGGAGCCACGCAGAGCCGCGCCGGCGGTAGCAACTCCTGACTCGGGGCCTCCGAGGGGAGGGGAAGGAGGAGAAGAAGGGGTGGGGGGAAAGGAGGGGGCGATTCCCCAAAAAATCGGAATTCCGATTTTAATCGGAAGAATATCATAAAGACTTCTAGTGATAGAGCAAACACAAGTTCGGGAGACAAGCCATTCCACTGGTTAATTGTCCTCCCTGTTAGGAAGTTTCTCCTTAATTCTGGGTTGCTTCTCTCCTGGATTAGTTTCCATCCCTTATTTCTTATCTTGCCTTCAGGTGCTTTGGAAAATAAAATGAGGAGGAGGGGAGGAGGAGGAGGAGGGAGCACTGAGGGCTCCTTGGTGCTCTCTGAGCTTGCTTGTTTTCCTGCAGATGTTTCATGACCCAACTAGGTAACATCATCAGTGATAGTACCATTCATTGTCAAAGTGCCTAAAAATATCAGTTCTTTTCATATTCATAGAAGTCTTTAGCTTACCTCCATCAGACACCGTTGTAGACTGCAGGGAGAGAAGGGAAAAAGAGAGAGAGAGAAATAATTAGTCTTGAATGCAAAAACTGGAAAATTCTAAGATCTGAGCCAGATTCTTTATGCACCCCTTTGATCCAACCTTCAAACCGTTAGCCCATTCAGTGTGATTTGATTCGGTCCGTTAATGAGAACAAAACGTTCCCGGTGAAAGTAAAGGTAAATTTTGAATGAATAAAGTTGATTTCAGAGGGAAGGAGACAGTATATTTATTCATAAAAGCGAAGTATCACTTACGCATCATCACAAAATCTCCAGAACCATAAAGCCTACAAACTTGAAATTTGGGCACCTATGTTCCTCTTGGCTTCTAGGTGCTCACTAAGAAAGGATTTTTTGAAAGGACCATCAGAGCATTAGTATTTCCTATATTATTATTATTATTATTATTATTATTATTATTATTATTATTATTATTATTATTATTATTATTATTATTAACATGCTCTGATGCTAAGGAGATCTACTCCCCCTCTCCACCTGAAAAGAAATCACTTCCAAATGCAAAACACAAGCAGAGGAGTTTCAGTTTCACGGCACCAAGCAGCTTTAGGACAGAACACTTAAGCTAAGCCATTCCATTCCATTCCTGATTCATTCTACTATTATTCTATTCTATTCTATTCTATTCTATTCTATTCTATTCTATTCTATTATTCTATTCTATTCTATTCTATTCTATTCTATTCTATTCTATTCTATTCTATTCTATTCCATTCCATTCCATTCCATTTTATTCCTAATTCTAATTCTAATTCTAATTCCAATCCCATCCCATCCTTAATCCATTCTACTATTATTCTAGTTCTAATTCTATTCTCATTTTCCGACGTGCTGTTTATCGGATTGAAAAATAAGCCACTGCAAGGCAGAAAAATCCTGAATAAATCCACAGTCAACACTGTTGCTGCCACAGGGACCTAGCTCCTGGGATCTGCGTCTCGTAAACAACAACCTGGTCTCTGATGAACTGAATTTTGCAAAAAGGAATTCCCTTAATGGCAACGGTGTCTTGAATTTATTTACAGCCCACAATTTAACCTTTTTTTCTGATGTCCACCTTGGCAACTTTAAGACTTGTGGACTTCAAGTCCCAGAATTCCTCAGCCAACAAATTCTGGGAGTTGAAGTTCACAAGCAGTAGTGGGATTCCAATAATTTAACCACCAGTTCACTGCCTTAATAATTTCTTCCAACCACCATTTCACTAAATTGCTCAGAAACTTCACAACCAGTTCTTGTGAACCGGTGCGAACTGGCTGAATCACATCACTGTCCACAAGTCTTAAATTTGCTAAGGTTGGAGACCCCTGATCTCATCCATCCATTCCTATGAACGGAGACCGTCATTACAGGTAGGCATACACGAATGAAGTTCGCTGGCTGCATGTGCAGAGGGGTGTGTGCCTTGACTTACAACCATAGTGGGCGCCCCCGAAGTTACCTCACTTTAGTGAAACGCCGGTCAAATGGAGATTTGGCCCTGTTTTGCGGCTTCTCCTGGAGAATCGTGCCAATCGTTAAGTTGACGACAACGGTTGGTTCGTCAGGAAGGGTCGCAAAAAAGCGGATCGGGGGACACCCGCGCCTGGGACATCACGACCGTCGTAACTATGAAACCAGATGCCCACCATCTGAATTTGGATCAGGGGACTGTGTGGGTGTCACGACAGTCGTAAGTGTGAAAAATGGCCGTTAAGTGACTTTTTCCCCAGTGCCATTATCACTTTGAATGGTCACTCAACAAACTATCGTAAGTCGAGGACTAGCTGTACTTGAGGATTTGTTCACTATGATGTCGGACTGAGCTTTGTTCATTTTTTTAAAACTCATCATCTAATTCGTTCCTGGCCAGCAGCTGTTCCTACTGGGAAGAAATAAAATAGCTTCCGTACCTGACGTCAGACAACAAATCGAGATTAAAACATTTCCTTTTGGAAGGGAAGGTTATAAATGTCTGAATTATCAGATGTTAAATTGACAAACCGGGTGAAACCCCAACGGAAAACGTGCAATCCAAGACAGAAGCCCTGTTTAGTGTTATGTTTCTTCTCCATCCAGAGCACCTCCAAAAACATTCCCCCCTCCAACAAGGATTAAAAAGAGCCTAAGAAATAACCCAACTTTTTAAACCTTCTTTCTGCCATTCAATCTGCCCTGAATCTTTTCAATATCCCACCCCGATCTTTTGAAATATTTGTCTTCCACTCGATTCCAAAGAGATTAAAAACCTAAAGCAATGCAACCCGCAAGAGGATTAACATTTTGAACAAGCCACAAAATAGTTGTGGAACTGCCGTAAACCAACAAAAAAGTAGCTAAAAAAAAAAACATCAAGGAAAAGACAAAAATATTTTAAATGGATTGGGAAGCTCACATGGGAAAGTCAACATTTAGCATTAGTATACGAGGAAACTATTGTATTGTTCATTGACATTGACAAATAACCAATAGAAAAGAAATCACCAATCTGCAGAATAAAGAGAAAAAGACATTTTCCCCTAAAACCCAATTCCCCTTCTCTCTCTCTCTCTCTCTCTCTCTTTTTTTTTTAGAAAAGTAAACTTACACGACTGGCGTTGCAAATTTTATCCATGAACAGACAGACTTCTGGGAATTATTATCTTTCATTTAAGTAAAATTCTCGGGCTGGTCGCTGAGACATGCTCCTTCCTCGCCGTCACAACTGGGAGTGTGCAGTATCTTCCCTTCTTCCTTCCTTCCCTCCTTCCTCCCCCTCCCAAGTGGGGACCCACCCAGGTTCAATGTAGACTTCGTCACCGTGCTACAACATGGAGAAGCAGCCTAAATTCTGGGCTCTAAATTCTTGGGTGACAACCTCTGCATAGCAATGAGCCGTCGACCCAGATAAGCATATTGGTAGATTATCGGTACGAGATTTTTCGGCCAGAATTTTTTGTTGCTGGTTTCTATGTTTTTGTTTTGTTTTGAAGTTCAATTCCTCCTTTAGGCAAGTTGAATCTTTAAAGCTCTGGATTCAAACAGTCCTGTAAAAGCTTGTTTGCCATTCGCTGCTTTCTTAGCATGTAGCTGCACGTCCGCAGAATGGTTACAATCGCACGGAAAGTCGGATCTGTGCCTTGCTCCAATCGACTTGCTCGTTCTTCGCTCCTTTTGAGTGTAAGTTTACAAGGCCTTCTCTCCTGGAAGAACAGGATTTCCACCGCCCCCCCCCCCAAAAGGGTACCACACCCTCTTGTTTGAAACCAGGAGGCTCCGAAAAGGTTGAACAGAAATTTATGTAGAAAAAGAAAACAATTAAAGTGCCCAGCCAAGTCCTGGACTTGCAATGCCCTCCTTTAGCGACCATTCAAAGTTATGACATCACTGAGAAAAGGGACTTACGGCCACCTGTCACACGACCGTCGTAGGATCCCCCCGCGGCCATGTGATCAAAATGCAGGCACTTGGTGATGGCCTCCTACTTATGATGGTTGCAGCCAATGGTGGGTTTCCAAATTGTATCCTACTGGTTCTATGTGCGGTTCTATGCACAGTACAAGTTCTATGCACACGGTTCTAACGTGTTTTGTGCACGCGCAGAGGGTTCAGACTGACCTCTGTCAAGGCTGGTAAACTGAGCTGTTTTTTAGCTCAGCTGAGGCGTGGCAATCCACTCTGCCATGTGAATTAGCTGAGCTAAAAAACAAGGGAATATAGGAGAGGTAAAGCCTGGTGAGCGGGGCCAACCAGAGGTGGTATTTGCCGGTTCTCTGAACTAGGCAAATTTTTTGCTACCAGTACACCAGAACCGGTCCAAACCGTTTGAGTACCACCTCTGCAACATCCCAGGGTCATGCGATCCCTTTTTTGGTCACCTTCTGACAAGCAAAATCGATGGGATTTGACTTTACATCCGTTTGCCGAACTTACCCAACGGTGGTGATCCAGTTAACGACGGCGGTGAGAAAGATGGTAAAATGGGGCCAAGAAAAGTCACTTAGCAAACTTTGCTTCTAACCTTCATGGGGGCTCACAAGGACTCATCCACGGACGGAAGCAAACCAAGATTGATCAGAACTTGGTTCCGGATTTTTTTTCAGGTTACGCTCTGAAGTCAGATTATTTCGGGGGCTTTAGGAAATCTGCAATAAAAATACCTCCCATGGTGCAGTTAATATTCCACTGCATTGTTTCCTCGGAATCCAGCAATAAGAAGCCAAAAAAAAAAATATGACTGCTGTTATTAGATTGATCCAGATGCTGAAAAATAAGAAGGAGCAGATGGAAACCTCTGGGACCCTTCTTGGCTCGATCCCAGGATCATCTGGATGTGACCAGATCCACTGCAAAGCTTCAAAGACAGAAACCATCTGCTCTTAACTACAGAACCGAATAACAGAGTTGGAAGGGACCTTGGAGGTCTTCTAGTCCCACCCTCTGCTCAGGCAGGAAAGGGTATAGCATTTCAGACAAATGTCAGACAAGTGACTATCCGATGTCTTCTTAAAAACTTCCAGTGTTGGAGCATTGACAACTTCTGGAGGCAAGTTGTTCCACTGATTAATTGTTCTAACTGTCAGGAAATTTCTCCCTGGTTCCAGGTTGCTTCTCTCCTTGATTAGTTTCTACCCATTGCTTCTTGTCCTGCCTTCAGGCGCTTTGGAGAATAGCTTGACTCCCTGTTCTTTGGGGCAGCCCTTCAAATATTAGAAGACTGCTATCATGTCACCTCCTAGTCCTTCTCTTCATTAGACCAGACATACACAATTCTCACAACCTTCATTGCATGTTTTAGCCTCCAGTCCTTAATCATCTTTGTTGCTCTTCTCTGCATTCTTTCTAGAGTCTTGAAAGGATTAGAGCATATACAGAGTGCACCTGGCTTGACTTTTGATTCCCTTGCTGGGCTTAGCTGAGCACCACGGTAACTTGTGCTGAGCTGGGAGCTGAGCCAACTGCAGAGATAAAAACTTCTAGGCGAACTGCCAACCTTAGCCGAGCAAAGCAACTACTTGAGAAACGCAAAATGCATCTATCTGCTCGCAGTAACTAACTTAAAATGTGTTCTTCCCAGTAACTTAAAATGTGAGAAACGAAGCTTTGGGCTAAAATGTATTTCTTTCCAATCCATCTAAGTAAAGGTTCCTTTGTTTGCAGAAGCGCCAAGAAAATTTCACAAGCTTTGCATATGATATGAAATAATGTTTTCGTAGCAATGATGGTTTTTGCAAGCTGGGTAATCAATGAACATTCAAGAAAAAGTTTTTTTGTGCGCACGCACCTGCTTTTCTCTCTCTGCCTTGCTGTTTAAGGTGGGAGACTAAAAGGTCGCCCAGTTTTTGCTTCTTGATCAGAGAAATAAAAGCTGATTATCGGTAGCCTCATGTTCAGAGTTTCATTGGACTTATTAGATTCTTAACAGATAATTAGAGTTGGAAGGGACCTTGTAGGTCATCTAGTCCAACCCCCCACCCAAGCGGGAGACCCTACACCATTTCTGACAAATGGCAGTCCAATCTCTTCTTGAAAGTCTCTAGTGATGGTGCTCCCACAACTTCCGAGGGCAAGCTGTTCCATTGGTTGATTATTCTCACTGTCAGAAAGTTTCTCCTTATTTCCAGGTTAAATCTCTCCTTGTTCAGTTTCCATCCATTATTCCTTGTCTAGCCTACAGGCGCTTTAGAAAATAGCTTGACCCCTTCCTCCCTGTGGCAGCCCCTCAAATATTGGAAGACTGCTATCATGTCTCCCCTGGTCCTTCTCTTTACTAGACTAGCCAAGCCCAGTTCCTGCAACCGTTCGTTGTATGTTTTAGCCTCCAGTCCCCTAATCATCCTGGTTGCTCTTCTCTGTACTTTTTCTAGAGCCTCAACATCTTTTTTATAATGTGGTGAACAAAACTGGATGCAGTACTCTAGGTGTGGGCTTACTAAGGCTTCATAGAGTGCTATTAATACTTCTCTTGATTGTATCCCTCTGTTAATACAACTTAGGATTGCATTAGCTTTTTTGGCTGCTGCTGCACACTACTGACTCATATTTAGTTGGTTGTCCACTAAGACTCCAAGATCCCTCTCACAGTTACTGCTATTGAGCCTGGTTTCACCCAGTCTATATGTGTCCTTTTAGCTTTTCTTGCCTAAGTGTAGGACTTTACTTTTCTCTACATTGAATTTCATTTTGTTAGATACGGCCCAGTGTTCTAGTCTGTCAAGATCCATCTGGATCTTGAGCCTGTCTTCTTGGGTGTTAGCTATTCCTGCCAGCTTAGTATCATCTGCAAATTTGGTAAGTTCCCCTTCTATTCCCTCATCTAAGTCGTTAATGAAGATATTGAAGAGTACTGGGCCTAAGATGGAACCTTGTGGCACCCCACTGCTTACCTCCCTCCATGTAGGCTTAGACCCATTAAGGACTACTCGTTGAGTACGGTTTGCCAGCCAGTTGCGAGTCCATCTAGTGGTGGTGCTATCTATTCCACTTTTTTCTAGCTTACTAAGAAGTAGGTTGTGGTCTACCTTGTCAAATGCCTTGCTGAAATCTAAATATATTATGTCCACAGTATTTTGCTGGTCTACTACTTTAGTCACTGTGTTGAAGAATGAAATAAGATTGGTTTGCCATGATCTGTTCTTCACAAACCTGTACTGACTGCTAGTTATTACTTTACTTGTTTCTAGATGTTGGCAGATCTGTTTTTTTATTACCTTTTCCAGTATCTTCCCGGGTATTGATGTTAGGCTGATTGGTCTATAGTTTCTTGGGTCTGTTTTTTTCCCTTTTTTGAAGATGGAAAACCACATCAGCTCTTTTCCAGTCCTCTGGTAGTTCCCCGGTGCTGCTGAGCTGCACTCGAAAAACTTTGCAGTCTCAACATCTTTTTTACATCGTGGCGACCAAAACTGGATGCAGTATTCCAAGTGTGGCCTTCCCAAGGCATTATAAAGCAGTATTAACACTTCACGTGATCTTGATTCTATCCCTCTATTAATGCAGCCTAGGACTGTGTTGGCTTTTTTGGCTGCTTCCACACATAGCTGGCTCATATTTAAGTGATTGTCCACTAGGACTCCAAGATCCCTCTCACAATTACTACTATTGAACCAGGTTGAAGCCCAGAAATGTTAAAGTTGCCAAGGTTGGACACCCTTGGTCTAGAATAAGGGTCTTCAAACTTGGCCACTTTAAGACTTGTGGACTTCAACTCCCAGAAGTCCTGAGCTAACATGACTGGAGGAGGAATTCTGGGAGTTGAAGTCCACAAGTCTTAAAGCTGTCAAGTTCGAAGACCCCTGGTCTAGAAGGATAGGGGGCCAGCGTCTGGGTTAGAGCAGCTACCTCTGGTCCAGGGCCACAGGTGTGAGGTTGTGCATTGAAACAACTGATGCTAGGCTACCTGAGGAACTATCCTATGTGAAGGAAGTGGCCTCAAAGCTTTATTATGCCCTTGGGGATCACACAACCATCATCATCATCTTCTAACGACCTCCTAATCTCTTGCGGGGTGGAGTCTGGGCAACTGAATGGAGCCGAGTGATTATTGGCCGGATGCCCTTCTTGTTGGCAATGTGGAGTCATATTCAGCAAATATATTTCTCATCGTGCCCAGAGAGAGAAACATCTGCCTCTTCCTAGGATTGAACTCACAGCCTCCTGACTGTGAGGCGAGAGCTCCGCCTCTAGGCCACCACACCACTCAGTGATCACACAACCAGCCCCAAAGTCTAAATCGGCCACCATCTCCATAAGAAAACCTTTGCAGTTACGAATACTAAACGTTGCTAAGAAAAGCCGAATTAAAGACTCAAAAAATGAGGAACCGGGGAAGGGGAAAGTGACTTCGAGACAGAGTACCCCGAAGTATATTTATGATTAATTTTCCTGAGTCAACTTGAACTGTGTCATTGACCGTCTTCGTTCCAAATCATCAAAAGTCACAAGTTACCTCAAGATCCTCGAGCGAACGGGTAACGCTGAATCTCTTGGAGCGCCCAAACGATCTCCGAGCCGAAGAAGAGGGATGGAAGAGTTGCACCAATCCAAAAGCGGGTCCGAATTTTGTGCCCTAAATCAGCCAAAAACAGACATTGAATGTCGGTGTCAGCGTTCCAAGTAACGACCTCCAAATTAAAAGACTCCCGAGACTGTTATCTTCTCAAAGATCCATTTTATTAGAGTCTAGCCCGATATCCGTGCTTGGCTACAAAGCTATGTGGTTGAGCTTAGTTTTGGAGGCTTTAGTTTTTGCAACCTTTTAGAGGGTCGTTGAGGACACTTGGAGGTTTATCTGTGTCCTCAGAGTCATCTGAGTATTGCTCCTGGTTCCTGTAGCCTCGGATGACCTTGAGGACACAAATAAACCTCCAAGTGGCCTCAATGGCTTTCTGAAAAGGATGCAAATGACCAGCTGTCTGCAAGGAGTAGAAATCCTTCAATTCCCCACCATCCTGTCAGAGCTGAAGAAGCTTCCTGAATGAGAAGCGAAACATCTTCAAAGAAAAATCAGAAAGTTCAGTTGCCTCTTGAAAAAAAAGCACTCCGAGGACATAGACAAAGCTCCAAGTGGCCTCAACGACTCTCTAAAAGGATGCAAATGACCAGCTGTCTGCAAGGAGTATAAATCCTTCCATTCCCCACCATCCAGTCAGAGCCGAAGAAGCTTCTTGGATGAGGAGCAAAATGTCTTCAGAAGGAAAACAAACAAGAAAGTCCAATTGCCTTCACAAATGTCTCACTTAACGAGAAATTTTGGGCTCGACTGTGGTCGTACGTTGAGGACTACCAGGGATCGATGGATCACTTTTGGCTATTTATTTTGGAAGAATATTGGCTCTAGCACTTAGAGTGGTGAGGTGACCTAGAGGTGGAGCTCTCACAATCAGGAGGCTGTGAGTTCGATCCTAGGTAGAGGCAAATATTGCTCTCTCTGGGCAGAATGAGACTATATCTGCCAAACAAAAAACTCTGCATTGGTGACAGGAAGGGCATCCGGCCAGTAAAACACTCCGCTAGCTCCTTTCAGTTGCCCAGCACCTTGCAGTTACCCTGCAAGGGATTATGAGGTCATTAAAAGAGGAGGAGGGGGATTAGCTCTAGCACTTGGGAGACACTCGATAAAATAATCGTTTCATGCACTCACGTTCACCCCAAGAAATCTGTCATTCCAATTCATTAGGAGGAGCTGATATTTGATGAAATATAGTCCAGATGCACGAACAATGCTAACAAAACTGCATAACCCTACATCAAGTTATTTTTTGTTAGGTAATTATACTGCCCGATCTTTGTTTCCATTTGCAAGGTTTCAAGTTCTTTGTCGAGCAAAATTAGCGGCAGCTGGGATTTATTTAGTGTTGCATACACCAGCAATGTGAATTTTCTTAATTGCAGGGTTTCGTTCTATTTTTAAACAATAGAATCCAAAAAACGTTCTTATTACGGGGTGCTGTGAATTTGAGGGGGAGGAAAACATTTTCTGAAAGGGTAAACGCTTTAAATAGCAGCCCTGGTTTCATTCCCTCCGACGTCCCCATGGAATGTTAACGCTCGCCATTGTGCCGCCTCCACGCTGCAACTCTGAGCAGGCAAAGGGGTGGATCCAGATTTAGGCCTGTACATTTGGTAGGGAACAAATTGTCCCAAAGGTGCTTTTTTTTCAGGAGGCAACTGGACTTCCTTGTTTTTTCTTTTGAAGGCATTTCGCTTCAAATCCAAGAAGCTTCTTCAGCTCTGACTTGGATGGAGGGGAAGGGAAGGATTTATATAGCTTGCAGACAGCTGGTCATTTGCATTGTTTTTAGAGAGCCAGTGAGGCCACTTGGAGGTTTATCTGTGTCCTCAGGGTCACCTGAGTGAGGCTCCTGGTTCCTGTAGTCTGCAATTTTTTTCTCTGGAAATCCATTCCTACTCCCACACCATTCAAAGGGTGTTCGTCCAAAATTGTACAGCTAAAAGTAGACAAAAGGAGTAGGAATGGATTTCCAGAGGAAAAAAAATACAGACTACAGGAGCCAGGAGTACTACTCAGGTGACCTACTCCAGCGATAACAATAGCCATTACACTTAGACTTATATACTGCTTCACGGTGCTTTAATGCCCTCTCTAAGCGGTTTACAAAGTCGGCCTCTGGCCCCCAACAATCTGGGTCCTCATTTTATGAACCTCAGATGGATGGAAGGCTGGTCAGAATCGAACTGCTGGCAATGGACAGAGTTAGAATGTAGTATTGGAAGGGAGGGAGGGAGGGAGGAAGATAGGTCAATAGCAGTAGCGCTTAAGATTTATATATTGATTCACCGTGCTTTACAGCCCTCTCTATGCAGTTTACTCCCCAACAATCTGGGTCCTCATTTTATGAACCTCAGAAGGATGGAAGGCTGAGTCAACCTTGAGCTGGTCAGAATCGAACTGCTGGCAATGGACAGAGTTAGAACGTAGTATTGGAAGGAAGGAAGAAAAGAAGGGAGGGAGGGAGGAAGGAAGGAAGAAAGCAGTAGCACTTAAGATTTATATACTGATTCACAGTGCTTTACAACCTGCATTAACACACACACAGAGATACCTCATCTTCTTTTAACGACTTCATAATCCCTTGCATGGTGGAATCTGGGCAACTGCATGAAGCTGAGTGTTTACTAGCCAGATGCCCTTCCTGTCACCAATGCAGAAGTTTTTTTTCAGCAGATCTGTCTGTCTGTCTGTCTCTATTTGTATCTATCTATCTATCTATCTATCTATCTATCTATCTATCTATCTATCTATCTATCTATCTATCTATCATCATCTATCTATCTATCTATCTATCTATCTATCTATCTATCTATCTATCTATCTATCTATCTATCTATCTATCTATCTATCTATCTATCTATCTATCTATCTATCTATCTATCATCTATCTATCTATCTATCTATCTCAATCAATCAATCAATCAATCAAAGAAAGCACATTTGTGTTGAGGACTACCTGCATTTCATTAACAGACGTACCTTCTTGTCTTCTTGGGGGGATCTGAAGCCCTGTCGAGAATCCAAGCGATCCTCCCTCTGAAATTCTTTCTCCGCCGGCTCTTTCTTTGGGGACAGGAGATGAGGCTGAGTGAAGCCGCCGCTGACCTTGTATCTGTCTGCTGGGATTTTGCTCATGGGAGGCGGAAGCGTCCCGCAGTTGACACTCGACCAACCGTCGGTAGAGTCCGTGTACGACTCTTGGTCGCTCAGGCATCCATGCTGCCAGTCTTTCAGCACGTGGGCAGGCAACCACCTCTGATGGTCCCCGGGGATCTTCTGACCTGAGGCTTTGGACAAAGGCCCCGGGACTTCAACGTGAGCCGAAGAGGCCAGAAACGTACTAAGGTTTTGAGATTTGTCGTTCTGGAACGTGGGAACTAAGCCTACATTTTCTTGTTCGTGACCAAAACTCCAGTGGGGATTCTGAGCTCTGTTTATTGGACTGCCCTGGAGATTGCTAAGTGGGTGTTTGTTGGAGTTGCTGCCTAAGTCTACCACTAAAACCCGACTTTTTTCCTCCTGATTGACGTTCCCGATCCCGCTGTCGCTGTTACTGCTCATGCTGTTGTTCCGCTGGGCGTCCGCATCTCCGTCTAGGAAGGCCCTGGCCCGCACCCCATCAATGAAATCCCCCATATCCCTGTAAAGGACAGAGACAAACTGAAGGACTGGGAAAGATGACAAGGGGAACTCGAGGCAGCCATTGGTGTCCGGATCGGCCGTGCATTCCAATCCGAACCGTCGGGCAATGCCCTGGTGAATTTTATGACTGAAGAGCTCGGGATCCACCATAAAGACGTGACAGGACGTCCTCAGGACCGCGTCATCCTCCGGAGCTAAGCTTGCCTCCTCGATGCTCTGCATGGTGACCAGTCCAAAAAATCGCTTGTCGTCGGGACAGAGCGCGCTGAAGGCCAGCTTCTCGGCTGGATAGGTTGCAATCACGATGGACAGGTTTGTGCACAGCTGGACGGCATTATGCATGATCCGTAGGGCCACTAACGAATGGATGCGTTGCTCGGCCCGAAGGCGGCGCATGCAGCCACGGATGGCCTGCAAGCTGTCGTATTCCAGATTTGAGCTGGAAGAAGGGAGCTCAATGGACCCCAGGTATCCCACAATCATGGCCACGTTCAAAACGCTGGCGTCGATTCCACCACATTCCTGGTCTTCCGGGCAAGCTTGAAAAACCGAGTTGTGGTTCGCGGTCTGGGCTTGCTCATCATACAGGACGTGGGGTTTATCGTTTGTCAGCGGAGATTCTGTTTCCAACCTGGCCCCCTCGTGGACGGACTTTTCCTTTCTTTTTGGCACCTGTGTCTCGCTTGGGCCAATATTAGAATTTTCGAAGATCATGTTGAAAATTTCACCGGATTGCATTTCCTCAACCACTTTTACCGCCCGGTTTATACCCGGGCCTTTCAGGTCAAGCATGGTCTTTGGCCACCCTTTTCCGTCATAGAGGCCCTCTTCTTCCTCGCTGGAACAAGCTTCCGCATGACCGAACCCTTCGGCGATGACCATGTGCAAAACCCCTGAGCATTTGCCGATCAGCTTCACCACGTCTTCGTGGGAAGCCCTTTTCACATTGATTTCGTTGATGGCAAATATTTTATCCCCTGCCTTCAGTCCCACGTAATCGGCCGGACTTCCTTTTAAAACAGAATTCAACACGCAGGGAGCTTGGCCAGAAAGAGTAAAGCCATATCCCGCTCTGCCTCGGGCGATTTCGACGTTTCGGATGCTGGAGCTGTGAGCCCGTAGCCGACGCTTGGGTTTCTCTCCTAGCCTGTACATGCTGGCATTTGGTCGGGGCAGAATAACCTCTGTCCGGAATTACATTTTTGTGGGTTATCCCTTCCCTTGTCCTAAAGGAAAAAGAAGATCCAAAAAAGAGGTTGAGACTTTGGAAAAATAAATAGAAATTCTTTATTGGCCATGTGTGATTGGACACACACAAGGAATTTGTCCCCGGTGCAGAAGCTCTCAGTGTACATAAAACCTATAAGTGATAAATCATGATCACAGTCGTCATAAAAATACATTCCTCGTAAATCATAAGATACAACACTTAGCAATAGCCATAGGATACTAAATAAGCAATCAATGTAAACTGTACTAGGAAACTAAATAAAATAATACAAATTGTAAAATTACAAGCAACAAACTTATAGTCATTAAGTAGAAAAGTAGGTCGTAGGAAGGACGAGAAGAAAAAGTGCAGAGAAGAGCAACTGAGATAGGCCTGGAGAGTAAAATATGTGAAGAAGGGTTGCAGGATTTGGGTTTGGCCAGTCTAGAGAAAAGAAGGACCAGGGGAGATATGATAGCAATCTTCCAGTATTTGAGGGGCTGCCCCAAAGAAGGGGAGGGGGTCAACTTATTTTTCCAAGCACCAGAAGGCAAAAGAAGAAACAATGGATAGAAACTCATTAAGGAGAAAAGCTACCTGGAATTAAGGAGAAACTTCCTAATAGTGAGCACAATTAACCAGTGGAACAAGAAGTTGCCTTCAGATATTGTGGGTGCTCCATCACTGAGGTTTTTAAGAAGAGACTGGACAGCCACTTGCCTGGAATGGTCTAGATAGGACTTCCTGTTTGAGCAGGGGGTTGGACTAGAAGACCTCTGTCATGCCCCTGTCGGAGTCTGGGACAGATGGAGTCTGGGACAGAAGGGAGAGATGGAACAGCTGACAGGGAGTGGGGGTGTGGCTCTGGTGGTTGTGGAGGAAACTGGGGAAGGGCACAGGCCGGATGGGCATTCAGAGGAAGACTCAGGCCCATCCCCTCTTCATCCTAGGGCATGTAGGGAGGAGCGGATAAGGGAGAAATGTGAGTGGCATGGTCTACAGGGGAGGAAGGGGCCCTGATCCCCTTCATGGGCTGTAGCTGGGAGGACTGTTTAAAAGAACAAACTGTGCATGGCAAAGTTGCTGGAAGCAAAATGTGCATTATTCTTGTCGAGCTTATCTGGGTTTTGGCTTCCTCCCAACTGTGGTTGCTGCCTTATCTGGTAGAAGTCTACAATTTATCATCCTTGCCTGCCATAGTAATTCCTTCAGTGTGGTTTGTGTTGTGTTTTTTTTATTTTGAATTAATTTTACTTTGGGTGCAGACTGCACTTACTCCCTTCGTAAACTGTTTTCTTTAGGAGTTTGATATCCAGCCGAGGATAATTGAACATTGAGAGCCAAGTTGAAGGCATTAAAGGGAATTTATTCTATTTTTGTGACTTGGTTATTTTTGTGACATGGCCCGAGTCATCACAACCTCCAAGGTCCTTTCCCACTCTGTTATTCTGTTGTGGGTGCTCCATCACTGGGTTTCAGCAAACCTGGCAGGGCTTTGACAGACTCGCTGCAGTTGTTAAATTGGTCTCATTCGGTTGTTAAGTGAATCCGGACTCCCCCGTCAACTTCACTGTTCAGAGAGAGAGAGAGAGAGAGAGAGAGAGAGAGAGAGAGAGAGAGAGAGAGAGAGAGAGAGAGGGAGAGGAGGAGGGGAGAGAGAGAGAGAGAGAGAGAGAGAAAGAGAGAAGAGAGAGAGAAGAGGGAGAGAGAGAAAGCTGTGCCTCCCCACTTTCCTTCCTTCTTTCTTTTGCTCCCTCCCTCCCTCCCTTTTCCTTCCTTCCTTCCCTGACTACCCCTCCTTCTCCCTTCCCTCCCTCCCTTCCTGTTCTTCCTTACCTCGTCTTTTGCTCTCCCTCCCTTTATCTTCCTTCCTTCCTTCCAACTCCTCCCTCCGTCCCATCCTTCTTTTTACCCCTCCTTCCCTTCCTGTTTTTTCCTTCCTTCCGCCTTTCCTACTTTTCTTTCTTTCGCGCTCCCTCTCTCCCTTTTCCTTCCTCCTCTCTCTACGCCTGCCTCCCTCTCTTCTGTCCTTCCTGATCTTTTTCCCTTCCTTCCCTCCGTCTTTTCTTTCCTTTATTCCTTTTTCCTTCCTTCCTTTCCTTTCTACCCCTCCCTTTCACTTCCCTCCTCCTGTTCTTTCTTCCCTCCCTTTCTTTTTTCTCTCTCCCTCCCTTTACCTTCCTTCCTTCCCTTTCTACCCCTCCCTTTCTTCCTGATTTTTCCTTCCTTCCTTCTTTCCTTTCCTTCTTTCGCTCCCTCCCTTTTCCTTCCAGTTTTTCCTTCCTTCCCTCTTTTCTTCCCTTCTTTCACTCTCCCTCCCTTTTCCTTCTCTCTCTCGCCTCCCTCCCTCCTGTCCTTCCTGTTCTTTTTCCTTCCTTCCTTCCTTCACTCATCTCTTTTCTTTCCTTCCACTGCTCTTCCTTTTCCTTCCTTCCTTCCCTTTCTACCCCTCCCTCTCACTTCCCTCTCTCTCTTCTCTCCTTCCTGTTCTTCCCTCCCTTTCTTTTTGTTTGCTCTCTCCCTCCCTTTACATTCCTTCCTTCCTTTCTACCCCTTTCCCTCTCTCCCTTCCTTTCCTGTTCTTCCTTCCTTCCTTCCCCTTCTACCCCTCCCTTCTTCCTTCCTGTTTCTTCCTTCCTTCTCTTTGCTTTCCTTCTTTTTTGCTCCCTCCCTCCCTTTTCCTTCCTGTTTTTCCTTCCTTCCTTCCCTCTTTTCTCTCCTTCTCTCTTTCACTCTCTCTCCCTTTCCCTCCCCTCTCTAATGCCTCCCTCCCTTCCGTCCTGTTCTTTTTCTTTCTTTCCCTTTCTCGCTTTTCTTTCCTTCTCTCTTTCCTTCTCTCTCCCCCTTCTTCCCTCTCTCCCTCCCACACAATTTTAGAGTGGAGTCGACCCACCTTCCAGCCCCTGAGGTGGCCTGGAGCTGTGTCCACCCCTGGCCAGGTCAAATTGGGCCAGCCAGACTTGTGAAACTTGGGGAACAGGTTCAAGAAAGGCACCACACCTGTGAGCAATTATCAGAGGGTTTTCTTGAGCATTGCCAAAAGGGAGACCGAGATCAAAGGCCATTTTGGAACAGAGCTATTATTCTAGGATAATGATTAGTTATCAGACTGACAGCTCCTGAGAAGGACCGCAGTACTAATTAAGAACAATTGCAAACACAAGGAAGGATATCACGAAAGAAAGATAATAGAGAGGATAGAAAGTACAGGTCATCCTCAACTTACAACGGTTCACTTAGTGACCATCCGAAGTTAGAAAGGCATTTGAAAAAAAAAAAAGCAATTCAGTAAGCATTTTTTTTTAACCTACGACCAGGGTTGGGATTCAAAAATCCTAGCAAACGATTTCGCTGCCCGGTTGCGGGTGGGCGTGGCCATGGTGGGCATAGCCCACCGGAACTTCCGAGAGGGCCACTTTTCGCCTTCCTCAGAGTCCGGAGGCTTACCTCAGGATTTTGGGAGGGTGAAAACGGCCTCTCTCGGGCTCCGGAGGGCCCCTGGAAGCTGGGAACAGGCCCGTTTTAAGACTTCCAGAAGGCCCATTTTTCACCGTCCCAGACTCCATGCGGGCCACACAGAGACTCCTGAAAGGGACGGGGCGGGCGGGGCCCACCAGACTTCCGGGAGGGCAGATTTTCGCCTTCCCCAGAGTCCTGAGGCTTCCCTCGGGACTCTGGGAAGCCGAAAACAGCCTCTCCCAGGGTCCGGAAGCCAGAAACAGGCCTGTTTCTGGACTTCTGGAAGGCCAGTTTTCGCCCTCCATGCAGGCCACACGGAGAGTCCTGAAAGGGGCGGGGTGGGGTGGGCGGGGCCAGCTGGTCGGTTCAACTACCAGTTTGGCGAACCAGATGTAAATTTAACTTCTGGTTCGCCCAAACCATTCTGAACCGGCTAAATCCCCCCCACACTGCTTATGACCATTGAAACTTCTGCATGGTGGCGTGATCAAAATTCGGCTGATTGACAGCTGGCTCACATCTATGACGGTCGCAGTGTCTCGGGAGTGGGGTGAAATGTGATCCCCTTTTGCGACCTTCTGACGAGCAAAGTCAATGAGGGAAGCCCGATTCTCTTCACAACCGGGATTTAACTTAACAAAGGCGGGGAGAAAAGTTGTAACAATGGGGCAAAAGTAAACTCACTTAACAAAGGTCTCCCTTTGGCGACCTAAGTATGGGGCTCAATTGTGATCATACGGCGAGGACTCCCTCTATTCCTGATCTTGGTATAAGGAAAAATAATTTATTATACCACCAAACCAAAGAATAAGGACAAGTTTGAATAATAGCAAGAGCAGAAGGAAGAGTACTTAGACTTCTATATCACTTCATAGTGCTTTCCAGCCCTCTCTAAGCAGTATATGGAGTCAGCTTCTTGCCCCACAAAATCTGGGTCCTCATTTGACCCACCTCGGAAGGACAGAAGGCTGAGTCAACCTGGAGCCAGTCAGGATTGAACTCCTGGCAATGAGCAGAGTTAGCCTGCAATGCTACATTCTAAACGGAAGGAAGGAAGGAAGGAAGGAAAGAAGGAAGGCTGAATCAACGTTGAGCTGGTCAGGAATGAACTGCTGGCAGTGGGCAGAATTAGCCTGCAATACTGCATTCTAACCACTAGGAAGGAAGGAAGGGAAAGGAAAAGAAAGGAGGAAGGAAGGCTGAGTCAACCTTGAGCTGATCAGGATCAAACTGCTGGCAATGAGCAGAGTCAGCGTGCAATTCTGCATTCTAACCACTAGGACACCATGGCCTTCCTTCCTTCCTTCCTTCCTTCCTTCCTTCCTTCCTTCCTTCCTTCCTTCCTTCCTTCCTTCCTTCCTTCCAACTTAGCAATAGCACTTAGGCTTATATACCACTTCATGGTGCTTTCCAGCCCTCTCTAAGCAGTTTACAGAGTCACCTCTGTCTTGACCCCAACAATCTGGGTCCTTATTTTATGAACCTTGGAAGGACAGAAGGCCAAGTCAACCTTGAGCTGGTCAGGATCAAATTGCTGGCAGTAAGCAGAGTTGGCCCTTCATTACTGCATTCTAACCACTGGGAAGGAAGGGAGGGAGGAAGATTAAATGAAGGGAAGGGAGGGGAGGGGAGGAAGGAAGGAAGGAAGGAAGGAAAGAAGGAAAGGAAGGAGGGAAGGAAGGGAGGGAGGACTAGCAATAGCTATATACCACTTCAGAGTGCTTTACAAGCAGTTTAGTGGGGGAGTTTACAGAGTCAGCCTCTTGCTCCTCCCCCAACAATCTGGGTCCTCATTTTCCTGACCTTGGAAGGACAGAAGGCTGAATCAACCTTGAGCTGCTCAGGACTGAACTACTGGCTGTGGACAGAGTTAGCCTGCAATGCTGCATTCTAAGCACAAGGAAGAGAGGAAAAAAGGAAGGGAGGAGGGAGGGAGGGAGGAAACAAAAAGGAAGGAAATGAAAGGGAAGGGGAAAAAAGGAAGGAGGGAGGGAGGGAAGGAAAAAGGAAGGAAGGAAGAAAAACGGAAGGAAGGAAAAGATGGTAGGAAGGAAAAGATAGAAGGGGGAGGGAAGAAAGGAAGGAAAAAGGAAGGAAGGAAAACGGAAGGAAAAAGGAAGGAAGGAAGGAAGGAAGGAAGGAAGGAAGGAAGGAAGGAAGGAAGGAAGGAAGGAAGGAAGGAAGGAAAAGGAAAAGGAAGGAAAAAGGAAGGAAGGAAGAAGGAAGGAAAACAGAAGGTTGGAAAAGATGATAGGAAGGAAAAGATAGAAGGGAGGGAGGGAAGGGAGGAAGGAAGGAAGAAGGGAGGAAGCTAGAAATAGCACTTATTGCCCCCAGGACAATAACACCAGAAAACCTGGTGTTGCAGGTTTTCAATTCAATGTGTGGAGTGTGAAGGATGTGTGTTTGTGTTTATTTTCATGGTCATGATGTGCACTGAAGATGGAGTTTGATTTCATTGTACGAGGTGCATGGACAACCAAGTAAACTAAACTCAGTAAAAATCATGCCCAGTTGGGGTCTCCTGTCTCCCAAATAACTTAGCAGGATCACCCCAGGAAAATTCAGGCTTGGCCAGGAATTTAAGCACTTCAAATGTAGGCTGTGATGGGTGCACCGTGGAAAGGCTAATAATTGAAGGGGGGAAAGAAAAAAGAAAAGAAAAAAACACAGAAGCAAATCCAAGTGGTTCCCAGCCCCTGAAGCGAGACCCGGAATGAAATTCAGCCTGTCATTTCGCTCTTGTTTTCGTCCAGCAACCAAAATGACCAGCCCAGCCAGGAAGGTAGGAAGCCAAGGAAGCCCCAGGGAAGAAAACCCAAGAAACTAGAAAAGGCTCTCGGAAGCAGACAGGTAGCTAGGCAGGCAGGTGGCCTCGCAAGACAGGTAGTCCTCGACTTACAACACTCTGTTTAGTGACTGTCCGGAGTTAAAGCGGCAGGGAAAAAAAGTGATTTATTTTTCACCCTTATGACCATCGCATTGGCAACGGACTCATCTTTATGACAGTGGCAGTGGCTTCACATTTACGACGGTGGCAGTGGCTCACATTTACGACGGTGGCAGTGTCACCTGATCCCTTTCGGGGACCTTTTGGTGAGCAAAGCCCAACCGGGGTGGGTGGGTGGGGAAATGGTCACATTCACTTAATGACCATTGTGACTTCATGGAACAGGCCGCAGGGATCCGCTTAACAACGGGGGTGAGAAAGGTCGTAAAATGGGGGCAAAGCTTGCTTCAAACAAATCTCTCGCTCAGCAATGGAAATTTTGGGGCTCCCTTGCAGGTGAAAGTCGAGGACCATCCTCCAGCAGGGAATAATAACTTCAGCTGGAAGAGGAGGAGGAGGAGGAGAGGCACCAACTTAGCCCAGAAACTGAAGCTCAGTGGGAAGAGAAAGGAAAAGAAAGGAGGGGAAAGGGGGGAAAGAGGAGCGGAGGGGAGGAGTAGGGGAAGGAGAGGGAAGAGAGGGGAAGCGAAAGGACAGGGAAAGGAGAAAAGGAAGGAGAAGGGAGGGAAGGAAGGAGAGGGAAAGGAAAGAAAGGGAAGGGGCAAGGGAGGAAAGGAAGAAGGGGAGGGGAGGGGAGGAGGAAAAGGAGGAATATAAAAGAATGAAGGGGAACAGAAGGGAGGGGAAGGGAGATAAAAGGAGAAAGAGAAGGGAAGGAAGGAAGAGGGAAAGGAAAGAAAAGAAGTTAATGGATGAAGAAAGGAAAGGAAGGGAAGGGAAGGGAAGGGAGGGGAGGAAGGAAAGAAGGAGGAAAGAAAAAGAAAGAAAGAAAGAAAGAAAGAAAGAAAGAAAGAAAGAAAGAAAGAAAGAAAGAAAGAAAGAAAGAAAGAAAGAAAGGGAAAGGAAGGGAAGGAAGGAAAGGAAATTAATGGATGAAGTAGGGGAGGGAGGAAGGAAGGAAGGAAGGAAGAAAGAAGGAAAGGAAGAAAAGGAAAGAAAGGAATGAAGGAAAGAAAGAGGGGAAGGAGGAAGAAAAGGAAGGAAAGAAAGAAAGAAAGAAAGAAAGAAAGAAAGAAAGAAAGAAAGAGGGGAATGAGAAAAGAAAAAGTAAGAAAGTGGGGAAGGGGAAGAAAAAGAATGAAAGAAAGAGGGGAAGGAAGGAGAAAGAGGGGAAGGAAGGAAAAAAAGAATGAAAGAAAGAGGAAAGGGAAGGAGAAAGAGGGGTGAGAAAAGAAAAGAAAGAAAGGGGAAGGAAGGAAGAAAAAGAACAAAAGAAAGAAAGAGGAGAAGGAAGGAAGGAGAAAGGGCAAGGAGGAAAGAAAAAGAAAGAAAGAAAGAAAGAGGGGAAGGAGGAAAGAGAAAGAAAGAAGGAAGGAAGGAAAGAAAGAGGGGAATGAGAAAAGAAAAAGAAAGAAAGAGGGGAAGGAAGAAAAAGAACGAAAGAAAGAGGAGAAGGAAGGAAGGAGAAAGAGGGGAAGGAGAAAAGAAAGAGAGAGGGAGGGAGACGGGAGGGAAGGGCCAGATGCCCACGCAGAGCCCCCACGGGGAGGCCAGAGGGGCGCCCCTTCCCCAAACCCTCCCCCGCGGAGCAACCGCGACCCCTTCCCGTCGCCCCCCACCCGCCCAGCGCCTCCCTCCCTCCCCGGGGCCGGAGCGGCTCTCCTTCCCCATGAGGAGGAGGGTCTCCCTCGCCCCCGCCCGCCCTTTGTCCGCCGCCGCTCACCTCCGCCGCCGTTGCCGAGGCCGCCGCCGCCGCCGCCTTCGGCCCCCGTTGCCAAGGCGACGCGCGCCGCCGCTGTCAATCACCGGGCCCCGCTCAGGCCCGCCCCCGCTCCCCCCCCCCCGCTGGCGTGGCAGCGTCGCTCTGCCTGCGGACTACGGCTCCCGGCCTGCAACGCGGCGGAGGGAGGGAGGGAGGGAGGGACGAAAGGAGGCGGGGAGCTCTCCCTCTCTGGCCCCGCCTCTCTTGCCCCGCCCACACCCCGCCCCCTTAACAGCTGTCGGCAGCCATGCCCGAAGATGACGGACGTGGTGGTGCTGGAGGGGCAGCTCAAGTGGCGGGAGGGGAAGAAGGTACCCGGGAGGGGAGGGGAAGGGAGGGCGGAGGGAGGGGGTCGGGGGTCGCCCTGGGACGCTGCTAACCCCCCATGTCTCTCTCTGTTCCCCCTCCAGTGGAAGAGCCGGTGGCTGGTCCTGCGCAAGCCGTCTCCTGTGGCCGGTGAGTCCCCTCCAAGCAGAGAAAGAAAGAAAGAGGGGAAGGAAGGAAGAGAAAGAAAGAGGGGAAGGAAGGAAGAGGGAAAGGAAGGAGGGAGGAAAGAGGGAAGGAAGGAAGGAAGGAAGAGAAAGAAAGGAGGCGAAGGAAGGAAGAGGGAAAGAAAGGAGGAAAGAACGGAAGAGGGATTGAAGGAAGGAAGAGGGGAAGGAAGGAAGAGGCTGAAGAAAGGAAGGAGGAAAGAAAGAAAGGGGAAGGAAGGAAGAAGGAGAGGGAAGGAAGGAAGGAAGAAAAAAGAAAGTGGAAGCAAGGAAGAAGGGAAGGAAGGAGGAAAGAAAGAGGGGAAGGAAGGAGGGAAGAAAGAAAGAGGAAGGAATAGGGGAAGGAAGGAAGAAAGGGGAAGGAAGAGGGGAAGGAAGGAAGGGCTTTCCTGGGCTTTCCTGGTGGCCTCCCATCCCCACGACCTTCCGCTCATTCGCTACCCGTGCAGAAGTGAGACCCCCCCGGAGGACTGGGACAGCGGCTGCAGCTTTTGGATGGCCCCTTTTTTTCTGCCTGCCTGAGAGTGGGAGGGGAGCAAGGGTCCGGCTTGGAGGGAGGGAGGGGCACCCATGCAGTCCCTGCATCTGGGGGGGGTGAATCTCCAGGAGGAGGGGGACCCTGGGAGGTCATGGGGACTCCCCTCCTTGGCTGACCTGGTTGGGCAGGGATGTGGCTCAACGGGTGGGATTCTGCCCCTCCACTTGCCCCGCCACCTCCCCGTCCCCCTCAAACAATACTTGAAACAATACTTGAATTGGTTAGATGAATCCAGGTACTCCTTGACTTACAACGTTTCATTTTCAACTTTCATTTAGCGACTGTTCGTAGTTGCAAGGAAAAAATGACTGGAGGCCGTTTGTCACACTTAACAACCATCACGACCTCCCCTGTGATCGTGTGATCAAAATTTAGGCGCTCGGTAACCAACTCGGTAACCTACGACGGCCGCAGTTGCAGCCAAATCAACGGGGAAACCCAATTCCCTTAACAACTGGGTCGGCTCCCTTAAACCACGGTCGCGATTCCCTTAACGGTGGCGTGAAAGGTCGTAAAGTGGGCAAAGCTCGCGTAACAAAATGCTTCATTCAGCTACCCTGAATCTTGGGCCCGTCGTAGCTCGAGGGCTGCCTGTAGTATGAGCAAGGGATACTATCTCTGCCTATTTTAATTTGGATTATTCTCATCACATATCGCAGGGCTGATGTATAGGCCATTCTGTAATTCCTATAACCGTGTTGGCAAACCTATGCCATGCATGCTGGAAGTGGCACAGGGAGCCATTTCCCCCGGCACGTGAGTGGTCGCCCTGAAGATACCCACTGTGCATGTGCGTGCACCGCCGCCCAACAGCTGTTTGTTGGGTATCTGGCGCGCATGTGCAGGCAGCGGAGGGGGTGCGCGGGAGACTTGCGCGCACACACAGATGCACTATGCATGTGGAGGGCCCAACACACATTGCCTTCTGGGTGCTGGCATGCGAACGCACGCAACTGAGCGCGTGCACAATTATCAGCACGGGAGCTGAAAAAGGTTCCCCACTACTGTCCTATAACAATCTGAATCCTCAAAGCCTAAATCTCCCATAACAACCAGGTGATGTGACGTACATTTCAAAGATGCTTGTAATTGTTTAAAGAATGGTTGTTGCTCCTGGGGAGGAAAACTGGCTGTTCTAGGCTTCGTCAATTGTAATTATTCACAAACTTGTTTTAAAAGCAAAACCTATTTTATTGCAACGCTGGGAATTGTTTCCATTCCCAGCCGGAATTAATCTCAAACAGTCCCCTGAGATAAGCACCCAACTTTCAGTTCTGTGGAATGCTGCTAAAAACAGAAGTTTCCAATGAACTAGAAAAGAAACCAACCGAAGTAAACAGGGCTTCACGGAGGACTCTGAACCGATCGAACTACTTTGCTTCCTGCACAGGTTTCGTCATCTTGGCCAGACTTTTAACCCTTATGGGAGGGACAATCACCTCCCAGCCTTACTCCCGAGTCATCCCTTTTGTCTCAGCCGTTCTTGCCTTCTAGCAGCTCTGCGCACACATGCACTGGGAACAGGCTCCCCTGGTTCCTCTGCCTCGCTGCTGCCAGACCCTGAAGGCTCCGGAGGTAGCACCCCACTCCCAGATGGTCCAGGTCCCATCTCTGCATTGGATGCAGAACCCTCGTCCGAGTCCTCTCCAGATTCTCTGACTGGTCCCCTTTCTTTCCCACTGTCTGATTCCGCTACCATCTGCACCGGCTGCCAGTGGCAAATCTAGACTGCACACTAAAAAGCAGAGGCATCACCCTACCAACACAAGTGTGTAGCGTCAAGGCTATGGTTTTCCCAGTTCCAATGTATGGCTGGGAAAGATGGACTATAAGGAAGGCTGAGTGCCAAAGAATGGAGGTTCTTTGAACTCAGGTGCTGGAGGAGGAGACTCCTGCGAGGCCATCAAACCGGTCAGTCCTAGAGGAGATCAACTCTGACTGCTCTTTAGAAGGCCAGACCCTGAAGATGAAACTCAGACTTTGGCCACCTCATGAGAAGGAAGGGACTCCCTGGAGAAGAGCCGAATGCTGGGAAAGATTGGGGCAATAGAAGAAAGGGTAGGCAGAGAAGGAGGAGGCTGGATGGAGTCACTGAAGCAGTCGGCGTGAGCTTAAATGGGCTCCAGAAGATGGTAGAGGACAGGAAGGCCTGAAGGAACGTTGTCCATGGAGTCGCGATGGGTCGGGCACGACTACAACAACAAATTTAATGAAAAGAAGGATTAGAGGTGACATGATAACAGTCTTCCAATATTTGAGGGGCTGCCCCAAAGAAGAGGGAGTCAAGCTATTTTCATGAGCAGGGGGTTGGACTAGAAGACCTCCAAGGTCCCTTCCAACTCTTGTTATTCTGTGAAGCCTAACAAAGAAGAACAAGGCTAGGCATTTTATTGCATATCCAAATGCACCTTTTGTCTCTGTAATACAAAAGTTGGCATAACATTCGGGGGGACAAGGGGAACAGATCAGGGATGGGATTCAAAAATCAGTCAACCGGTCGCTGGGTGGGCATAGCCACGGTGTGTGCTTTTTGCCTTCCCCACAGTCCGGAGGCTTCCCTTGGGCCTTTGGGAGCGTGAAAACGGCCTCACCTGGGACTCAGAGGCCCTCCGGAATCCGGAAACAGGCCCGTTTCCGGACTTCTGGAAGGCCCATTTTTCGCCCTCCCAGCCTCTACGCGGACGCTGCACTTACTTGCATTCAAAAAGGGCTGTGTGGAGACGCGGGAGGGGAGGGGAGGGGAGGGGTGGGTGGGGCCAGCCAGTCGGTTCAACTACCGGTTCAGCAAACCAGATGTAAATTTAACAACCGGTTCATTCGAACCAGTCTGAACCGGCTGAATCCAACCCCTGGAAGAGATGTGAGAGATGGGGAACAGACAAGCAAGAGAGGTAGGAGCCTCCGATGGATTTGGGTGGCAGGGCAGGCAGGAATTCTGGGGTCTCTAGATGACCTGAATGGCTGAGGGGCAGGGGGCAGGTCTTCTCTTGGAGCTCCAGAGTTGGGTTTGAGGGCCGTTCTCTCTCTCTCTCTCTGCCAGACTGTTTGCTCCTCCTGGTGTACAAGGAAAGGTCTGAATGTCTCCGAGGGCTGAAGGAGCGGAGCAGCGTGACCTTGGAGGACATCTGTGGCTTGGACCCCGGGCTTTGCTACGAGGGGCTGACCCACACCCTGGGCATTATCTGTCTCACCCAGGTGGTGATGCTGGGCTTTGAGAGCAAGGAAACCATGCACACCTGGGATGCGCACATCCGCTACAGTTTAGGAGAAGGTAAGTTAATAGGAAGGAAGGAAGGAAGGAAGGAAGGGGGCAATAGCAGTAGCACTTAGACTTATACACCGCTTCACAGTGCTTAACAGCCTTCTCTAAGCAGTTTACAGAGTCAGCCACTCGCCCTCAACAATCTGGGTCCCTGTTTTACCAACCTCGGAAGTATGGAAGGCGGAATCAACCTTGAGCCAGTCAGGATCAAACTGCTGGCAATCGGCAGAGTTAGCCTGCAATACTGCATTCTAACCATTGGGAGGGAGGGAGAAAGGAAGGCTGAGTCAATCTTGAGCTGGTCAGGATTGAACTGCTGGAAGTTGGCAGAATTAGCCTGCAATATTGCATTCTAACACTAGGGAAAGAGGGAGGAAGGCTGAGTCCACCTTGAGCTGGTCAGGATCGAACTTCTGGCAGTCAGCAGAGTTGGCCTGCAATACTGCATTCTAGCCACTAGGGAGGAAGGCAGAGTCAACCTGAGTGGTCAGGATCGAACTGGTGGCAGTCAGCAGAGTTGGCCTGCAATACTGCATTCTAGCCACTAGGGAGGGAGGGAGGGAGGGAGGAAGGAAGGAAGGAGGGCAGGCTTAGTCAACCTTCAGCCAGTCAGGATCGAACTTCCTGGCTGTGGGCAGAGTTTACCTGCAATACCGCATTCTAACCCCTGTGCCAACAGAGCTCTTAAAAAATTAAAAGAGCAGGCAAAAGTGGATGAGGAGGAGGAGGAGGATGGCAATTGCACTTAGACTTCCTTGAGCCAGTCTGGATCAAACTCCTGGCTGTGGCCAGTGTCAGCTTGCAATACCGCATTCTAACCACTGCACCACCACAGCTCCCTACAGGCATCTACAGATTAGAATGATGCTGTTAGAAGCAAAGATGCTGGTTGACTCAAAGGGCAGTAGGTAGAGTAAAGCTATTTCAATGAAAAGCTGAATCCCTTGGGTTTGTTCCTCCCACCAGTCCATCGATTTCATGTCGTGGTAGCACCTGGAACCAAACTGGAAAGTGGCCCAGCGACTCTTCACTTCTGCAACGACATCCTGGTATTGGTGAACGATGTCCCACCGGTCATCATGGGACAGTGGAAGCTCTCGGACCTTCGGCGCTATGGAGCCGTTCCTAATGGATTTGTTTTTGAAGGCGGGACACGATGCGGCTTCTGTGAGTATTCGCCATTCCAGGATACCATGTTTCCCCCAAAATAAGACCCTGTCTTATATATTTTGCCACCAAAAAAAGGCACCAGGTCTTATTTTCGGGGGATGCCATCCACTGACTAACCACACTTGCGCGTGTTGCCCCCCGGCCTCCTTTTCGCTGTCAGAGGCCTTCAGGAACCTCTGCGGCCGGCAAGGCTTTCCTGAAGGCCTCTGCAGCCAATAACAGAGCTCTGGATCGATCCTGAGCTTTTGTTATCAGCTCCAGAGGCCATCAAGAAAGCCTTGCCAGCCTTGCCAGCTGCAGAAGAAAAGGGCCGGCATGGCAGGTATCGGGGTGTGCGAGGCCTGGCTACAAATGTCCAAAGGTAAATAGTAGGGCAGCTCCACTCCACCATCCCCATCCTAGCTTAATTTTTACCCATCTACTCTGGAGTGGGTAGGATCTTAATTAGGGCTTATTTTTTGGGGGGTAGGGCTTATATTGGGCGCACGTGTAAAAAAAATCAAGCTAGGGCTTACTTTCAGGGTAGGTCGTATTTTTGGGGAAACGGGATTTGTTTTTACTCTGAGTTTAGAGGAAAAAAGAACAGCGAATCCAACAGGTTAGAGAAGCCAGCCCACGAAAGTTTTTTTCTGGACTGCTGGGAAGCCCTAGCAAGAGAATGTGACCAAAAGAAAACAATGGGGGAATTCATCCTTTCAACAGCCCTAATTCTAAAATGTAAAGAAAAGTCTAGCTTTTAAAAAAAATGTTTTTTTTTAAAGTGTTTGGATTTCACCATTAAAACAAGTAGAGATCTTGCATGCAAATGGCATTTTCATTTAGAAGTTGTGGAAACTACAGCTATTCCTTGACTTACGGCCATAACAGAGCCCCAAATGTCTACTGTTCAGTGAGACATTTCTTAATTGAGCTTTGCCCCGTTTTGCAGCCTTTCCTGCCCCTGTTGTTAAGTGAATCACTGCAGATGTTCAGTTAGTAGCGCCATTTGTTAAGTGAATCTGGCTTCCCCATTAACTCGGTTAGTCAGACGGTTGCAAAAAGGGGATCGTGTGATTTCCCCCCCCCAAGACTTGGCCACCGTCGTAAGTATGAGTCAGTGGCCAAGCATCTGAATTTTGATCAGGTGGCCGTGAAGATGCTACAAATGTTGTAACTGTGGAAAGCCATCATAAGTCACTTTTTTCAGTGCTGCTGTAACTTTGAAGAGTCACTAAATGGTCACTCTCAAGGACTACCTGTAATTGTGATGGAGAATCCTTCAACTCCTGAAGCAGTCTACCCCTCTTTTCAACAATTCTTACCTATTGGGAATTTTTTTTTTTTGCTAATATCTAATATCTACCCTATTTCCCCGAAAATATGACCTATCCTGAAAGTAAGTCCTAGCTTGATTTTTATATGTGTGCCCAATATAAGCCCTATCCCCAAAATAAGCCCTAATTAAGATCCCGCCCACTCCAGAGTGGATGGGTAAAAATTAATCTAGGGTGGGGATGGGGTGGCGGTGGAGCTGCCCTACTACTTACCTTTGGACAGGTGTAGCCAGGCCTCACACACCCCCGACACCTGCCTGGCTGGCTCATTTCTTCTGCAGCTGGCAAGGCTGGCAAGGCTTTCTTGAAGGCCTCTGTTTACTTTACTTTTACTTTACTTTTACTTTACTTTTACTTTTACTTTTACTTTACTTTTACTTTACTTTTACTTTACTTTTACTTTACTTTTACTTTTACTTTACTGTCATTGCATCTCGTACAACAAAATTAAGCACCATCTTCAGTGTACATTATGATGATGAAAATAAACACACACACGCATCCTTCACATTCTATACATGAATTGAAAACACCTGATACTGCATGAATATTGCACTATTATACAGTAGAATCCAATAGAGTTACTTGCCCTGGGATAGAAGCTGTTGGTAATAGTTCAAAAAAAGGGTGCCCAGGGTGAGATGGATCTTTGAGAATGTTTTGAACTTTCTTAAGGCAGCGGGAGCTATGAAGCTCTTCCAAAGAGGAGAGAGGGCAACCAATGATGCTCTGGGCAATGATGTTAACCCTATGGAGTGCTGTCCTATCTGCCACTGTGCAACTGGCAAACCAGACAGAGGTGCTGTAAGTTAAGATACTCTCTATGGAGCAGCAGTAGAAGGTCACCAGCAGTTTTTCATTCAGTTGTTCTTTTCTGAGAAGTCTCAGGTAGTGTAATCTCTGCTGGGCCCTTTTGACCAGGGCTGCAATGTGAGCACCCCAGGTCAGATCATCTTTTAGGGTAACATCCAAAAACTTAAAACTGGCCACTTGATCCCCTCAGTCTCCCTTGATAAGCAAGAGCTGGAGGTCTGATCTGTTCCTTCTATATAGTCCACTATCAGCTCCTTGGTCTTATTGGAGTTGAGGACCAAGTTATTGTCTCCGCACCACAAAAGCAACTGTTGGTCCATCTCATCTCAGTAGGCAGACTCATCCCTTCCCCGGAGATTAGTCCCACCGCTGTTGTATCATCTGCAAATTTAATAATAGTATTACTGCTCTGTAGCTGATAACAAAGCTCCGGATCGATCCAGAGCTCAATTATCGGCTGCAGAGGCCTTCAGGAAAGCCTTGTCGGCTGCAGAAGAAGAAGTTCTTGAAGGCCTCAGACAGCCAAAAGGAGGCCGAGGGGGGCAACCCATGCAAGTGAAGTTAATCAGTGGATGACGTCCTCTCCCGAAAATAAGACCTTGTGCCTTTTTTGGTGGCAAAAAAATATATAAGGTCTTATTTTTGTAGAATCCCTCCTTCCTCTTCCTATCCCCTGGAACAGCTCTGGAGAGGTCTGCTTGCTTTCTCTCTTCTTTGGCATTTTGATAGTTCTGTTCGTCTTATACCAGCTTGATGAAGAAGGGTGGACTACAAGTCCCAGAGTTCCCCGGATAGCGTGGGATTTGGGGAGTTGAAGCCCACACATATTCAAGCTGCGGAGGTTGACAGTCGCTGGTTTCAACAGAAGGAGAAGTTTCAAAGCTGGATTTCCCATTGATACTGTGGGAACCTCTTATTTCTTCCTTTTTTTATGTTATGTTTATTTTAATCCCCCTAAAGTAAGGAGTGTCGTTGTTTTTTTTCTAACCAATCACAGATATATTATTTGATTATGCTGTAAATATATTTCGCCCGATGTTTTTCAAGCTTTCAGCACATTCACGGTAGACTAACACGCATAAGAGAGAAGACCTGATGTCAATCAGAATAGAGTTGGAAGGGACCTTGGAGGTCATCTAGTCCAACCCCCTGCTCAAGCAGGAGACCCTAAACAATTCCAATAAACAGACTCTAGGCACCTAGAGTCCCATGATGGGAGCCCCTTGTAAATAAATCAATGAATGTGCTTGATTTGTTATATGATAATCTATGCATATTATAATCTTGCATATTATAATCTAAATATGCAAATGCTGAATGCATGGCAGGGAAATGCATATATAAAGAAGGGATTTTTTTAAAAAATCATTTATGGTAGACATGTGATAAAACAAAGAAACATTGGAGCAGATTCTTGAAAGTGAATATAAAGATAAAACCAGAATTTTTTTTCTTCTGGGTTTAATGGAAAAAGACTTGGGGCAATTTGGAACATGAATGATATATAGCTTGATGACAGCTAGATTACTTTATGTACAAAAATGGAAGGACACTTTGATTCCCACAATAGACAAACAGCTGTCCAAGCTGGTGGGAGTTAGCAGAGAGGGCTAAAGGGGAAAAAAACCCCACACAATTGATTTTGTTTCTCCTTGGAAACCACTTCTGGACTTTGTGCTTAAGGTGGGGGGAAAATGAATATTTGATTTTGGGTTTTACCGATCTGATAGATCTTTTGTTATAAAAATGTCTAGTCTATACTATTACGTAAAAGTAAAAAGGTGAGGTTTGATGTTGTTCTACTGAATAAGTCAGAAGTCAACACTTTTATTTTCATTCTCCCTTCTTTTCTACACTTTTCCCTTCCCTTTACCCTCCCCTGTTTTTCCTATTATTCGCTTTTATAGTATTGCATTATATATTATCTATATCTATATAAGCGAAATACCATTCACACATCATCACAAAATCTCCAGAACCGTAAAGCCTACAAACTTGAAATTTGGCACATATGTTCCTCTTGGCTTCTAGGTGCTCACTAAGAAAGGGTTTTTCAAAATGACCATCAGAGCGTTAGTATTTCCTATTTCCTATTATTATTATTATTAGATTATTATTATTATTACTATTAACACGCTCTGATGCTAAGGAGTTCTCCTCCCCCTTCTCACCTGAAAAGGAATCTGTTCCAAATGCAAAACACCTGCAGAGGAGAGGAGTTTCAGTTTTTTTAGTTTCACAGCAGCAACCAGCTTTAGTATACAACAGTTGAGCTAAGCCACGCCCAGGATCCTTGCTGTCTCCTTGCTCACACAGCAAATACCGTTTCAGTTTCCAAACAGCCCTCAACTCTCCCACACACCGACAGGACATTAGCCAGGTAAATACTGATGGATGTTGGTAGGCAGATGCACATTTTTTTTCTCCTTACTTTGCTCCCCAAAAACTAAGCCCAACCACATAGTTTTGCAGAGAAGCACAGGTATCGAGCTAGTAAACTAATAAAAAGGATCAACATTTGATAAAGCAGTCAATCAATCAATCAATCAAACACTGAATGCATAGCAAGTGTAAATGTTTTGCTCTTTTTCAGGGCCGGAGTCTTTTTCCTCTCATGCACGGAAGGAGAAAAAATCAGCTTTCTCTTCGACTGTATTGTTCATGGCATCTCTCCAACCAAAGGCTTCCGGCGTGCGCTAGCAGGTTAAGACTTGGAACCCCCACAGGGATGGGGTGATAAGCAAAGCTGAGCAAGGGGGTGGACTAGAAAACCTCCAAGGACCTTTCCAACTCTTGTTAATTCTACTCCAGTCTACTCTACTCTACTCTTCCCACCCACCCTACCCTACTCTCTCCTTACTCTACTCTACTCTACTCTACTCTACTCTACTCTACTTACTCTAGCCTAGCCCACCCACCCCTCCTAGCCTCCTCACCTACCCTACCCTATCCTACTCTACTTCTACCCCCCCCCCTACCCTACCCTACCCTACCCTACCCTACCTTACCCTACCCTACCCTACCCTACTCTACTCCTATGCTTTGGGGTGATAAGCCAAGTTTGTCCACTCTAAATAACTAAACCCCGATATTTAGGTATTTAGAAAGAGAAAAAAAGAGAACCTCACTGGATAAAAGTAAGCTTTGGTAAGGCCATTCTTGAAATACTGCACCCCGTTTTGGTTGCCATAGTGTAAAAAAAGATGTTGAGACTCTAGAAAGAGTGCAGAGAAGAGCAACAAAGAGGATTAGGGGGCTAGAGGCTCTAAAGGATACGATGATGCGATGAACAGTTGCAGGAACTGGGCCTGGCTAGTCTAGGGAAGAGAAGGACCAAGGGTGACATCATAGCAGAATATTCCAATATCTCAGGGGCTGCCCCAAAGAATAGGGTAGAACAAGAAGCAAGGGGTGGAAACTAATCAAGGAGAGGAGCAACCTAGAACTAAGGAGAAATTTCCTGACAGTGAGAACAATTAACCAGAGGAACGACTTGCCTCCAGAAGTTGTAAATGCTCCAACACTGGAAGTCTTTAAGAAGAGATTGGACAACCATTTGTCTGAAATGGTGTAGGGTTTCCTGCCTAGGCAGGTGGCTGGACTAGATGACCTCCAAGATCCCTTCCAACTCTGTTATTCTATTCTATTCTACTCTACTCCTATTCTACTCTACTTGTATTCTATTCTACTCTACTCTATTCTACTCTACTCTACTCTACTCTGCTTGTTTTCTATTCTACTCTACTATTCTACTCTACTCCTATTCTACTCTACTCCTACTCTACTCTACTCTACTCTACTCTACTCTACTCTACTCTACTCTACTCTACTCTAAAAATGTCCAGTTCATAACCCAAGGGTTTAAGACAGTGTTCCCGAATCTTTCCGGCTTTGTGGACTGATGTGGAAGGGGGGGAGGGAGAGGGGATGGCTCCCCATGAGTAGTTGGCAAGCACTCTATGTGTGTAGCTCCATTTGTGCGAGTGGCGGGCCCGCGTACGCATAGCTCATGCCAATGGGGATGCACGCATACACACATGCCTGTTGCTTCAAGGGCCCGGTTGTGAATGGTTCATGGCCTGGTCATGGGCCGAGGCTCGGGGATTGTGGGGGCCCTGGTGTAAGAGCTAAATGTCACCCTTTTGTGATATACCATTAACTCCATTCAGCAAGTTTGGGCTTGGTCTTCTGACCATCCTGGGATCAGCCAGAGCTGAGCTGGACCTGCCAGGCTGTCCTTCGACTGTGTGTTAAGATTTATCCCAGCCTGTCTCATTGACTTCTCTCTCTCTCTCTCTCTCCCTTCTCGAAGACCCCAACCCGAGTCCCGCCTGCACAGAAGAAAGGGTGGCCTACGAGGCTTCCAAGTTGGAGAAGCGCCTCAGCCTGCTCTCCCACAGCGGCTGCCATGGCAGCGGAGGTAATGTCTTGCCCAGCCCTTATTTCTCCATCCCAGGAATTTGCTTTTACAGCTGAGCCGGAGAAACCGAACCACTTGGCTGCTCTGGATCCTTCAGGGCAGGGGTGGGATTCAACTGGTGTAACAACCGGTTTGGTGAGTGTGCGCACAGCATTTGAAAACCGCCCATTTGGGGCTCTAAAACTTACCTTCTGCTGCAGCCCCGGTGAGTAAAACAGCTGAGGCGCCACATGAATCAGCTGGCCTGCAAAACATGGACATATAGGACAGGCTAGACCAGTGGTCGCCAACCAGTAGGCCGTGAGAAAATTTTGGTGGGCCACAGAGAAATCTCACCCCCAGAGTACCCCCGCAAAGCAATTAATCCAGGCTGCGCAGAAACACAAGGCTGCGCCGCCCACATGGCCTGCGGGAACCCTCCCCGCCCACTCACTCCTTACCCGGCAAACTTGCCTGCTAAAATGCTATTTTTCCTTTTTCCGACCATCATCTGTTCTGCTGTGCTGGGAGACTTAGATTAGCTAGAAAGCAGGAAATGGTTGCATTTCTTGCTTTCTAGCTAGTCTTTAGATCTTCGGCTCTACTTTTAAGCACAGCCGAACCTCCCTTAGGACTGAAGGTTCTATTATTCAGTGCAGACTCACGGCAAACAAATTTTATGTGACAGACTGAGCTAGCCGATGGCAGAGAGATAGATCTCTGAATGATTCCGTGAGCAACTCAATCTGCCTGCCTGCTTTGCCTGAGTTTGGCTAAAAGTTGCTCTTTTTTTATAAAAAATGCAATATTTATATAAATATAATATTTACGTGCAAGCCATGCCCAGCCAATCACAGGACCACCAAGCAACACCCACAAATTAGGCCACACCCACAGAACCGGTTAGCGGTCCCTGGGATTTAAAATTATGAGTTTGGTGGTCCCTGAGGTCCAAAAGTTTGGTGCCCCCTGGACTAGAGCAGGGGCGGTTAGGCGGGCCAACTCATTGCCGGAACTACCGGTTCACTCGAATCAGTCCGAACCGGCTGAATCACATCCTTGCAAGGAGAATGAAGCTGTGCTTCAGATGACCGCTCTCTCCGTGCCTAGCTGGTCTTGAAAACGCCACCAGACTTCTGCTTGTTCTCGGGCAAGGATGGGAAGGAATTTGGGTTGTGCCACGGAGTAGAAGCAGGAAGGAGCCAGGTCCAAAATAGGAATAGAGTCACATTAATCCTGTGTCCCTTTTTCCTTCAACCAGGGGATGACCGGAGCTTGTCCAGTGCATCCTCGGACACCAGCCACTCTGATGCCAGCTTCGGGAGCAGGTTGACTCTCTGGCCCGAGCAGTCATCTGCCGGCACTTCCCAGGAGTCTCGCGGACCAGCGGCAGCAGCAGCAGCAGAGAAGCTGCAATCAGACGGAGCCCAGGGGGCCGGCAAGCCGCCCCCCAGCCTCCTGCGCTCCAGGCAGCTCCAAGAAATTGGCCGGCAGAGCTCCTCTGACAGCGGGATAGCGACTGGCAGCCACTCCTCTTATTCGGGAAGCTTCTCTTCCTACGCGGGGAGCCTCGACATTTGCCACGGGGATGAGTTTGGGTCCCTGCTGAGTCTCTCACTCAGCTTCCCTTCTGACCGGAATGTTTGCAGCTGCCTGCCAGGGGAGCCGGGCAGGAGCCCCGGCCCGGAGTACCAGGCCCCCAGCTGGCTCCGGCACACCTACGATACACCCCGAAGTTTGCTCGCGGCATCTACAACAGGCGTCCTCGCCTCTGCTGCGGACGCCGGCCTGTCCAAGGCCCAGACCTCCAAAGGGGACGTGAAATGGCCAGCCCCACATCTGGAGAGGGATGCCGCCTCCAGGCCAAGCCAAGACAAGGACCCGCAGGGCGTCTTCCCACTGGGAAGCACCAAAGGCTCCTTTCCGGAGACACAGCTCAGGGAGCTGGTCCAGGGCCAGGACTGGAAAGGCCCCGAGGTTGCTCCGTGCGCCTCCAGAAGTTCTTGTGAACTGTGCAGCTCCCCTTCCGAGGCGAAACTGGCTCTCTTCCCAGCTTGCCCAGTCTGTGGCGGGATACAGGTAAACCGGTGGCCGGCAGCTCATCCTGATCTTGTTTGGGATCTGTGTGCAACCGGTGTGTGTATTTGTTCTGACCCACGCCCTTTTCCGACAAATCAAACACAATTCAAAAGGAACAAAAACCTAATTATTTTACCAAAATAATTAGCTGTGATAAGCACAAGCCTTGCCAAACTGTGCGAGACTTGCCAAAAGATAACAGACAAGAAATAATTTGCAATACAAGAATCTTCAAATACAAACTCAGGATACTGGAATGTCCACGAGGCTGGAGGTTCAAAATGTCTTCTTTTTTTTTTTTAATAAAGTTTTATTGAGTTTTAACAAAACAAATAAAACATCTTATTTGAGTGCAGCATCGTTCCAGGTTATCACATTTCCATACAGACACAATTTCATATGCATATTCATCTTATGTATTCAACTTCATATCTTATTACTCTTTTCCCAACTTCTCACTATTTCTCCCTTTACTTCTCTTAATTTTCTTTTATGGTTATCTCATTTTTTTCTTATTCTATTGTATTTCTTTTACCTAAATTTCTATATCTTTTTATTCATTGGACTTATATTTTCATCTGTCTTGTTTACAATTTCATATGTTCCAACATTCTTAAGAAACAAAATTCCCCCTATGATTGCCAATCGAAGTGCAACACCTTTAAATCTTATTGTTATTATCATATGAAATCTCATTAAACATTGAATTTGTGCATTCTAAAATTATAACATTCAAATTTCTAATATCTATTTTATATCATGCAGATCTCATCATTCAGATTCTGCTTGGTACTTCCCCTTGAAAATGTAAAAAGAAAAATTCTAAAAACATAGCAAAAACAATGCACACACACACACACACACACATTAGTAAACAAAATAGTTATTCAAAATCATTCTAGTACCGGTATGAACCTTGTAAATCTTTCACGTTTCTTTTCAATATCTATCAGTCTTTGAGAACAATTGAATGTTTCCCTCCCTTCTTCATTATTACTTAACTATTAATAAGCATACCATTGGATAGTCATACAGTTTTATCTTATAAATTATTTACTATTAATAAGCAAAATAATTACTCAGATTCATTCTAATAACTGGTATAAATTTCCCTATAAATCTTTCACATTTCTTTTCAATATTTTATCAATCTTTAGAAACAATTGCAATGTTTCCCTCTCTTCTTTATTATTGCATTAATTATAAATAAACATACCATTACATAACAATACAGTTTTATCTCATAGATTATTTACTTATTTCATTTCTAACTCATTACAGTATTCTACTGTCACAACACTATCTTTTGTAGCTTTGCAGAATCGTCACTTTTAACTTAATTTAACCATTGTCTCTGTTTTCTAGCTGAGCAAATACCTTTAATCCTAGTACGTTTCCTCTTTTTCTTTATTTCCTGTTTTTGTCCCTCATAAGTTCTTTCCCTTTCTATCTTTCCCCCCTTTTTCTCATCCCTTTTTTTATACTCTTCTTCTCTAATTTTCCCTTCTGTAGTTTCTGCTTCTCCTTGCTGACTATTTTTCTTTTTGGCTGTTCCCTTTGATCTCAAACTTTTAACTCCTTTCCCCCTTTTCCCCCTTTTTACCACACTTTGCATTATTTGATCATTGAAAATGGCTTCTTCTTTGTCCCGCCCTTCTTCTTGCTCTTGAAGCTTTTCCTTTTGCTTTTCATAGTTCAGGATCTCCATTTCAAAAAATTCAAATATGAAGCCAAAGGATCTTCCTCCCCTTTCTGCATCTTCTTTCTGTTTTTTAAGATTTCTTCAATTCCTCCAGGAGTGATGGCATTTTAAACACTTTTGAACAACCACCCGATTTACTTTAAGTAAAAACAGAAAAAGAAAGAAAAAACCAATGCCCAAAACTTTTTTTTAAAATCACCAAATGATCCCAGACTGTTCCATCTTGTTTCTTTCCTTTACTTTTCCTTTCCGTGGGTTACTGTATCTTTTAATAAGATTTCAGTTACAATGTATCCTCGGGAGTCTTTTCAAAGTTTCACTGTTAATCCTCTTTATTTTTCCAGGTGGCACTCCATTTTTCCATTATTCCAAGTCCCACCCTTTTGCCTCCACTCTTCTCCTTTTCCGGGCTTTAAAATGACCAAGAAAAAAAATCTTTATTCTCCTTTTGACACTTAGATTTCAGCTTAAGGTTCCCTATTAGTGTCAAAATAGATTAATATAAATTTCTTTCCATACCATTTGTAATTGTCAATATAAAGGTTTAAAAAGGGGGTTTTAACCTTCTTTTCACTCTCTTCGCCGCTTAAAGATCTTCTTTCAGAAGTATCCCTCTAGGTACTTTTAGATTCAGGGCACCTTGCTTAGATGTTCTCTGTTGTTTAGCCCGGTCTGTCCTGCTTTCTTCTTTGTCTTCCTCCTGCACAGTCTTATCCAGTCGGGTTCTTCTTTGAGGTGGCCATTTCTGACCACCGCTGCAACCGTCTTTGGGGAAGGGAGTTTAGACCAGCCAAGGAGGAGAGATGCGGCTCCCCTCCACTTGGCTAGCAATCTCTCCCCTCTTCACCACCTCTACGGGGTGGCTTCAGCCCCGAATCCAAAGGATTGGGGTGCTCCAGCGGCGAGCACAGATTGAAACTGCGCACGATCGTGGATTTTGGTCTGTCACTGAAGAGACCCAAACTGAAAGTCAAAACGTCTTTGCCTTCTGCAAAGTACATTCGTTTCCCAGCTGGCTTCTATCTTCTTGTAGGAGGGGCCATTACCTTGCAGCCTTACTCCCGAGTCGCCCATGCTGCTGCAGCTGCTCTTTCCTACAAGCAATCCTGCATGCATGCACACTTGGCACAGGCTCCTCAGGAACCTCCTCATCGCTGCTGCCAGCCCCCACAATCTCTGAAGGCAGCAGTCCTCTCCCTAATGGTCCTGGCCCCTCATCTGAGTCCTCGCTCTCCTCAGCCGTCTGCACCTGCTGCTGGCTAACCACAACAGTATTTGAATCCAAAACCTTCTTAGCTTTCTTATGCATCGACCACGCCTGATAAAATGACCCATCTGGTTCTTCAGATTTCCAGCATCCCTTTAACGCAGGGCTCCCTATCCGCAGGTTTGTGGACCGGTACCCAGCCGGGGCATACTAGAAACTGGGCTGCACAAACGATCAAACCGCCATCTGCGGGATGGAGGCAGCTTTTAAAACCATATCAGCTCCAGTCCGCGGACAAACCTCTCCACAGAACCGGTCTCTGGTGTACAAAACATTGGGGGCTGCTGTTTTATACAGTGGAACCTCGGGTTGTGAATGCTTCTGTCCACGACCAAATCGGGTGACGGCCAGAATTTTCGGAAAAGTTTGCCTTCTGGTTGCGAACACATCTTTGGGTGGCGACCAAACACAGCCACAGTGATTTTCCCTGACATGGCAATTTTTCCTTCAACCCCAATTTTTTTTTGTCCCTGCATGCACAGTCAGTCGTGCTTCCAGCCACGACCAAATCAGGTTGCCACCAAAGTCCTGGAATGGATTATGGTTGTGACCCAAGGTTCCACTGTACCTTTATACACTCTAGACCAGGGGTCTCAAACTCAATTTCATTGAGGGCTGCATCAGGGCTGTGGTTGACCTTGGGGTGGGTGTGGCCAACTGGATGGGCGTGGCCAGCTTGATGCCATTCCCTGGGTGTGGTCGACTGGGTGGGTGTGGCCAGCTCTATGCCATTCTCTAGATGTGGCCGACTGGGTGGGCATGGCCAGCTTGATGCCATTCCCTGGGCGTGGCCAGCTTGACGCCATTCCCCAAACAGCTGGCATGTTTCCTCGTTGCACTGGGTAGGCCAGGCCAAAACCACGCAGGCTGACCCCTTACATTTTCCAGGACAGCCCTGCAGGCCGGATCCGACCACATCACTGGCTGCATCCAGCCTGCGGGCCTTGAGTTTGACATCCCTGCTCTGGACAGTATTTCTGCTGTTGTCCGCCTGGTGTGTGCATCATTTTATAAAAAAAACTTCTTAAGATTATAATGTGAAGTAAATAGAAGGGAATATTTGTAGCTCGGGGTTTGACTGGGGGCTCCTGGGGGCTCTCTGAGCTGGGTCGCTTCCTTGCAGACATTTCACAACCCAACTAGGTACCATCATCAATGCTAGTAGGGGTTTGCTGTCTGTTTATATGCAAGTAGCTTGCTCTGTTAGTGTTGGTGGGAGTGATTTTGCTCATTCCTTGACTAAGCTGTGGCTTACTGGAAAAGGAAATTAACAATATTGTTGCTCACAGTCCCTCACACCCCAATGCCCTCTCGTCTGGACTACTGCAAAGCTCTCTACAAGGAGTTGCCCTTGAAGACCATTTGGAAACTTCAACTGGTGCAGAATTAGGCTGCACGGGTGGTAAAGAATGTCAGATACTGGATCCATGTAGTACCAGTAAGCTGCATTTGTGAGCTGCATGGGTTGACTGTGTGTTTCCAGGTGCTGGTTATCACCTTTAAAAGCCTTCCTGGCAGGGTTTTTTTTAAACCTTCTTAATGTGTTTCTATAGAGATACAAGTATTTCTCAACTTATGGGCACCATCGAGCCACAAATTTGCGTTGCTAAATTTTGTCAAGCAAGTTTCCCCCTGTTTTACGACTTTTCTCTCGCCACATTTATTAAGCCAATCCCTGCCGTTGTCAAACGAGTCGTACCAATTGTTGTTCAGTGGATCTGGCTTCCCCGTGGACTCGGCTTTTCAGAAAGTCGCAAAAGGGGACCCCTGGCAGACACTGCAGCCGTCATAAATGTGAATCAGCTGCCCATCATCTGAGTGTAAATCACGTGACCCTGGGGAATGCTGCAATGGTCGTAAGTGTGAAAAACGGCCGTGAGTCCATTTTTTCCCAATGCCATCATGTAACTTTGAACAGTTACTAAGCAAACTGTTATAAGTTGAGGACTACCTGTATCTTGAAGGGATCCCTAGAAAGCAGTTCGTTTTAGTGCTCCTAGTTTTGAAAGAAGCGTATTTTAATACAGCCTATTCTCTCTATGTGTGTGTTTGTGTGTTTTTAAAGGAGACTTCAATTTTATCGTCCCAAATGTTCGCACCCAACCTAGGTAAGAAGCACGGATGGATTTGAATTTCCCATCCCATTCATGCCTGAAGGAAAAAAGTTTCCCACTCTAGTTTTGGTTGTTCACTCCTCCAGACGTATTCAATTAAGTGATTGTCATTTAAAAGTCTGTTGTCACCCTTGCAAAGGTAACCTACTCAAGAGTGCTATCCTTTATTGCAAAGGTTACATAAAGGAAATGTAGTTTTCGTCTCTGGGTGCAAAGAGAACATACCTATTGTGAACTCCACTTAAACATCAGGAAGAGCACCTGGCCAGTAAATGCTCACTCCCACCCAGTGGCCTTGACCTCAGCCTGAATTACAGGACTTAGGGTCGTAAAAAGAAAAAAAAAACACATACGCACAAAGGAAATTTTGTAGTTTCTCTGTCTCAGAGCACGAAGAGAAAATACCTACTGCAAACTCCATGTAGGCGTCAGGAACGGGGGTATGCGATTCCATTGAGATGGAATTTTTGGAAGGATGAAATAAGAACGTGCACTGAAATTGCAAACTTGACAGACGAAAGTATGAAGTATAGAGTATAAAGATATGAGAGTGATTTAAAGTTTAAGAAAATAGGTTTAAGTAAGGAATTGAAAAAAATGTATAAAATAAGCTGGAGGAAAGTATCCGATCAAAAGAATACAAAATGGGTAAAAGTTATGGTAAGATATGAAATTAAATGTGAAAGATGAGTATGAAATTATAGTCATGTTTGTATGGAACTGTGATCACCCGGAATCATGCTGTTCACTAAAAGAAGATGTTTTTAATATGTGGGAAAGCGAAATAAAATATTATTAAAGGGACGGTGGTATGCTACCGGTTTGGACCGGTTTAGCCGAACTGGTAATAAAAATTGTAAAAAAAAAAAAAGCCTCTACTCTGAACTCCACACAGGCATCAGGAAGGGCATCCGGCCAGTAAATGCTCAGCTCCAGGCAGTCACCCCGACTTAAGGGACTACAGGGCTGTAAAAAAGGAGAGAGAAAAACACGCACAAAGGAAATTTGGCTAGTCCAGGGGTGTCAAACTCAATTTAATTGAAGGCCACATCACAGTTGTGTTTGACCTCGGGGGGAGGATGGACATGGCCGGGGAGAGTGTGGCCAGCTTGACGTCTCTTTTCAAGGCTTCATTTTCGGCCATGGTAGCCTCTTGCAGCCCTCTGCCAATGAAAACAAAGCTTTGTTTTCACTGTCAGAGGGCTGCAGGAGGCCATTGAGGCCAAAACAGACCCTGGGAGAGCAACATGCAACCCTCCCGAGCTCCGTTTTCACTGGCAGAGGCACAGTGGACCGGTCCTTTGTTGTTTCCACAGCGTCTCAGATCTGATCACCCCGCAGCTGGATCCGGCCCATGGGCCTTGAGTTTGACGCCCCTGGGCTAAGTCTGAAAACACATCTCTCTCCCTCCCACACCTTTACAGTCGTAGACCCTGGGGTGGGGGTGGGGGTCCCATGAGAGACATAAGCCATGCCCACATTCCTTCTGCAGGCTCGGCTTCCTCCCGCTTCCAAGGTCATCCCCACAGACTTCACCATCTGTTTCTTTCTGCAGAACTCCCACTTTCGGAGCAATCGCATGGTGACATGGCAACTTACGTGAATATCCCCACAAGTCCCACAGCAAAGAAGCAACTCCATTACATGGAGGTGGAGCTTCAGGAACCCAGCAGGAGCATTCGAGGTAAGAATCTCCCAAAATGGCCAAGCAGGCAAGAGGATAATTTTTCCGTGACATTCACAATAAGCCTTTGGAATATAAAGCTTCTCTCCTCAATTCTCCTCCCCCCCCAAAAAAATCTGGCTTAATATCCACGGTTATAGGTAGTCCTTGACTTACTACTAGAATTGACACCCCCCAAATTTATGTCGCTAAGTGAGACGTTTGTTAAGTGAGGTGGGTTTTTTTAATAGCTTTTCTTGCCACATTGGTTCAAGGAATCCCTGCAGTTGTTAAGTCATGCGGTTGTTAGGGGGAGCTGGCTTCCCCATTGAGGAAGGTTGCAAACGAGGATCATACGACCCCGGGAACACTGCATCCGTCATACATGTGAGTCAGTCGCCAAGCGCCCAAATCTTGATCATGTGACCCAGGGGATTGTCAGCATGAAAAATGGTCACTCATCACTCTTGCAGTGTCATCGTAACTTCAAACAGTCACTAAATGAACTGTTGTAAATTTGTTGCAAAACTCACTTGATAAATGTTTCAGTTAGCAATGTAAATTTCAGGCTCAATTCTGGTCGTAAGTTGAGGCCTCCCTGTATAACCTGAAGGGGGCTTCCAGGCAGCTTTAGCGGGGGCAGGAAAAGAGGGAGGCTTCCCAGAAGAGCCAATCTAAGGTAGTCCTCGACTTACGTCCACAATTTCTGTTGCTAATGGAGACATTTGTTAAGTGAGCAATGTAGTTGTTAAGTGAATCCGGCTTCTCCACTGACTTTGCGTGTCAGAAGGTTGCAAAGAGTCATCACTGCAACCGTCATAAGTAGGAGTCAGTTGCCAAGCATCCAAATTTTAATTGTGTGGTCACAGGGGTGCTGCAACGGTCACAAAGTGTGCAAATTTTCCCTAATTCGCATCTTTCAGTACCGTTGTAACTTTGGACGGTCACTAAATGAAATGCTGTAAATCGAGGACTGCCTGTGTTCGCTCTCCGAAGCTTCCAGCGATCCAGAATGGAGGGCCCCTTACCGGTCCTCGCACAGAATCGAGATTCCCACTCTGCGGTTGTGGGATACGCTCAGTGGTGGGTTTCCAAATTTTTTCCTACCGGTTCTATGTGCCGCTTCGTGCGGCAATGAGCTGAGCTAAAAAAAACAACAAGGTGATCAGAAGTAGTATTTGGTGGTTCTCCAAAGTGGTCAAAATTTCCGCAACCGGTACGCCAGAACCGGTCTGAACCGGCTGAATACCACCTCTGGATACACTGTGGCCAACGCAATGCTTTCATACCCAGGCAGTGACACCACAAAATACGCCCAGATTGACATCACCGCCACGGAGACGGCCCATAAGGTGGGCACCCAGCACGCCCACTTTCGAGAAAAGGAACTGGAGAAGAAAGACGGCGGACCACCCGGTTCTTCCTAAGGGGAGCAGAAATTCGCCACCTACCTGCGCTCGCCCTTCCAAATGCCGTCCCTGCCATTCAGATCAGGACGAGATTCATTCCAATGGACTCATTTTCCAGCAGGACAACTGGCAGCATGGCTGATGTGTGCGCCAAAGCCGCTCGTTGCAAAGATGGCACGACGCCTGTGGCGATTCTCCGTCATCCACGTCCATGGTTTGTCCCAAGGGGGCTTTTTTTCCAAGAGGCAACTGGACTTGCTTTGAAGATGTTTCGCTTCTCATCCAAGAAGCTTCTTCAGCTCCGACCGGATGGCGGGGAACGGAAGGATTTACACTCCTTGCAGACAGGCTGGTCATTTGCGTCCTTTTAGAGGGTCGTTGAGGCCACTTGGAGGTTGATCTGTGTCCTCAGAGTCACCTGAGTGGTGCAAATGGGGGTGGAATTGCTGGAAGGAGCTGTGTTGTAGATTGGAGATAGATGATGTCATATCCCTCCCCCTGTGTTGAGGGAGGGCCGTCAATTTTGACACAGATGGCCTCTTTGACCCCCTCTTCCAAACCAGCGGTTCTCTCTCTCCCTAAAAAAGGGGGATCTTTGGCACGCAAGGCATTAGGTACCAAAAACGGTTAAATCGAGGCATTTTGAGGACTCCCGCGTCCAAGAAAAGTGACTAGAACAAAAATATGCACAAAACGCAGGTCTGTACAGTGTACGTATTGTTCTGATTGCTTTTGTTAAGAGACAAAATGGCTTTGGGTTGTTATTGTTGTTATTATTATTATTTGTTTTTCGAAAAGCCGAAGGACACCTCTGCGTGATTAGGATCAGGCCATGGGATGAGGAGTGAGCAGCATGAAACAAACCCACTTTTAATTTTGCCTTCTTGTGTTACTGGGCACTTCTGGCTGGGGCGCACGCGTGTAGAAAGCAGTGATCTCCAAACTTGGTCACTTTAAGACCTGTGGACTTGAACTCCATGCTGGCTGAGGAATTCTGGGAATCAAAGTCTGGGAGTCAGCCCTTTGCCCCCCAACAATCTGAGTCCTCGTTTTACTCACCTCGGAAGGATGGAAGGCAGAGTCCACCTTGAGCCAGTCAGGATCAAACTGCTGGCAGTCGGCAGAGTAAGCCAGCAATACTGCATTCTAATCACTGAGAGGGAAGGGAGGGAGGGAGGACTTACTAACAATAGCACTTAGACTTATATACCGCTTCACAGTGCTTTTACAGCCCTCTCTAAGCAATTTACAGAGTTAGCCTCTTGTCCCACCAACAATCTGGGTCTTCATTTAACCAACCTTGGAGGGGTGAAAGAATGAGTCAACCTTGAGTCGGTCAGGATCGAACTGCTGGCAGTCGGCAGAGTAGGCCTGCAATACTGCATTCTAATCACTGGGAAGGAAGGAAGGAAGGAGGGAGGGAGGGAGGGAGGGAGGGAGGGAGGGAAGGAAAGGAAGAAAGAAAGACAGAAAGAAAGGAAGGAAGGAAGGAAGGAAGGAAGGAAGGAAGGAAGGAAGGAAGGGCAAGACAATTTCTCTTAGATTTATATACTGTTTCACAGTGCTTTAGAGCCCTCTCTAAGCTGTTTACAGAGTCAGCCTCTTGCTCCCCAACAATCCGGGTCCTCATTTTACGGACCTCAGAAGGATGAAAGGCTGAGTCAACCATGAGCCTGTCAGGTTGGAACTGCTGGCAGTCGGCAGAGTAAAACTGCAGTACTGCCTTCTAACCACTGCACCACCACGGCTCTTCTCCTGGTCGAAGAAGCTCTCAAAATGGAGGCAGGATATGGTCACGTGGCCGAAGGACGAGAAAACCAATTGTTCCCGTCTTACAGCAGATAATTGTGGGGTGCCTCTTGGCTGCAGCTGGTTTTGGGGCATCCAGCCAACCAACTTTAGAAGGAGGAGGAACAATTTGGAGAGCAGAAACCACCTCTTGTGGTCTGACCAGGGTGTTCCACGCTGCAGAAACCTGTTAAATTATGGAACCTATAATCAAAATGGTGCAGATCGATAGCTTGTCGTTCATTTAGCTACTTGGGTTTTGAAAAAAAAAAAACTTGCGTGAGGCCTGGTTTCCTTTGGGCCCAGCAGAACCCCATCAACGGTGGGAGGTTTACTCCATGTCCTGCCCCTATAGAAATGGGGATTCTCGGTGCCCCACTTCCTTATTTTACTTCATCGTGTACATCAGGGGTCTCCAACCTTGGCCGCTTTAAGACTTGGGGACTTCAACTCCCAGAATTCCTCAGCCAGCTAGCTGGCTGAGGAATTCTGGGAGTTGAAGTCCCCAAGTCTTAAAGTGGCCAAGGTTGGAGACCCCTGGACTGTACATAGTTTGGACTCTGGTCCGGCCTTTGAGCAATAGCCTCACCTTTTTGACAAACAGTGGGCAGAACCATCTGTGTAGAATGAGGTGCCTCTTGAAACATGGGCTTGCATTGTACCTCTGAAGTGTCCTTCAAATGCTGAAATAAAAAGGTAAAATAGTGATTATCGTCTGTTCAGTGACATGTATGTGTGTCTTTCTGTGTGCTATTTCTACCAGATTATTTGGGGGAACGAGTGAGGAAATGACACAATGGAAAGCACAACGTGCCGAGAACTTCATAACATCAGCTGACACAGAGGTCCTATGGACTTCCAAAAGGGTTTCCAGTCCAGAGAATGCGTTCAGAAAGACGTAGCGTTCTCCAAATTTTTATTTTCAAGCCAAAGCTTTTCCTTGGCCCTAAAGGCAGGGGGAGAGGGGCACAAATCTTGTCGAGCCACCAGGCTTGTAAGGGCTGCGCCAACGCAGCAGGGTTGGCTATTTCAGAATCACAAGTGGCGGCATCAAATGCCATCGTGCATTATAGTCAATTCCATCCACAATTATTCCCAACTCCCTATACACACCAAGTGAGTCTCCCTTCCCACAAGCCAAACCAACTCGCCATGCCCAATTTGCCGTAGCCAACTCTCCATGGCCAAATCACCATGGCCAACTCACCATGGTCAACTCTCCATGGTCAACTCACTATGACCAACTCTCCATGGCCAAATCACTATGGTCAACTCACTATGGCCAACTCTCCATGGCCAAATCACCATGGTCAACTCACTATGGCCAACTCTCCATGGCCAAATCACCATGGTCAACTCACTATGGCCAACTCTCCGTGGCCAAATCACCATGGTCAACTTACTATGGCCAACTCTCCATCGCCAAATCCCCATGGCCAACACTCCACGGCCAACTCACCATGGTCAACTCACCATGGTCAACTCACCCTGGCCAACTCTGCAGCAGAGTCTCCACAGCCAACTCACTACAGCCAACTGGTTACGAGCCAACTCACCATAAGACAAGAGTTACACTAATGTCAAAGACATAGTGGAACAGACTCCTTAAAGAAAGGAAGCCAAAGGAGGGACAAAATAAAATGTGCATGACGCCAATTAAAATACTTTTAACGATTATTTTAAATCATTCAATTGAATTGTTGAATTGTGCTGTAGCGAGTTGTCCAAGGCAAGTCACGTGTGGCAAGTTGGCCACAGTGAGTTGTCCCGTTCTGCTCTGGGTCTTTAGAAGACCCTGCTGTTCCCACTCATCCTGAAAACATCTCAGGAAGCCCGTGGCGCCCCTTCTCCATTCCTCCCCCCCACAATTCCCAGGGTTGTCATTGCAGGTTTGCCATTGCAGCCCCCTCGAGCAGAAAACGCTTGTCTTCAGCTGCAGGGAAAAGAGAAACAAAGCAAGCAGTTCAGCCGACAGCGAAGGTCGCGATTGGAAAGGAGACGGGGGAAAGAGCCAGCCTGTTATTTTAGGGAAGGGGAAGCTGAGTTTCCCCGCCCCTCCCTCTTTTGCCATGCCCAGCCGTACTCGAGGGGCGTCTCAAGTAACAAGAATGGAAACTTTTTAATGAGTTGCCGGCTTGGGTGACAAGTGACCTTTGAATACGAGATGGATTTTTATTTCAGGACAGGCTTTGCGCCATTCCCTTCGCTTGGGCTCATTCAATTCAGGTCACCCTCCCAGAGATTTATGAAAAAGCCCCTCCCCCCCCCCGACGCTTGGAGGGGCACCGCTGAGCTGCACCGTGCAGCCCCTACCTGGGAGACGGAGATGGCTTAACATTCAAGGGGCCTCCTTGGCAGATCTTGCTCAGCCTGCAAGCTGGACGGGGTGCCGGATGAACCATCCATGGGCTCCTCACTTGAACGGGGGGTGGGGGGGGTGGGGGGGGGTGGAATACAAACTGGGCCAGTGCATTGAAAAAAGCTGATCCTCAAAAAGTTCACTAAACTTCCAAGGCCAAGGGATCAGGGAGTAGAGAGGATCACCAGGTCTGTGGGTGGGATCCAAGCACACTGGGGTGATTGCAGCCAGAAGAGGAGCCAGCCAGTGACGGTATTCAAAATATTTTACTACCGGTTCTGTGGGCACGCGCTTTGCACGCGGGTGTGGAACGTTTGAAAAGGGGGAATTTTAAGCATTAAAATTTGATGTCAGCCTGCAACTTCCCTTTCCTTTCTTTCGCATCTTTCGTCTTGCGAGTAGAGACTCCCCAGGTAAGGAGCCATTTTGGGAGCATCTTCAGGGCTGCCACAGCCAAGCCAGTTGGAGCTGTGGGAATGTAAGGGGGGGGAGAGACAAAAATAGCTGGGGGGATGTGTAGCCGAAACAACACTCTTTTCCTTGGGACGCTCTACCAGGTGTTGGAGAGGCATGGGCCAAAGCCAGCCTGGATGGAGGATGTGATCTGGTTGGACCAGGTGATGGGCGTGTGACGGGGGGAGTGTGATGACCCAGGGTGGGATACAGAACAAACACAGTCACAGAAAACAGGTGAAGCCCCTTTTATTCCTTCACTTTGCTTCCAAGCTGCGAATATTCCTAATGGAAAACAAAAAACTCCCACACAAACGGTTACAAGAAGAAGGAAAAAAGCAACACAAACCAGGCAAGATAAGGGCTGGAAGACGTCCACAGATAACAGAGCACACACTGGGAAGGATGCCAAACTCAGAGAGGAACCATAAACTAGAGATATTTCCACGCTTTGTTTCCAGCGTTTGCCCGTATGCATGTCTGTACTCTTATCCAGTTGCCACATCTGCAGCCCATGAAGGGGATCAAGGCCCTCTCCTCCCCAGTAGACCACATCTCTCCCTTATCCTCTCCTCCCTGCGTGCCCTAGGTTGGATAGGGGATGGGCTTGGGTTCTCCTCTGACTGCCCAACTGGTCTCTGCTCTTCCCTAGCCTCCTCCACAACCTCCAGAGCCACACTTCCACTCCCTGTTGTCTGTTCCTCCTCTCCTTCAGAGTCTGTGTCCACCAGGGGCATGACAGATTCAGCCGATTCGCACCACTTCGGGAAAATCGGTTGTTAAACTTTCTGAGCAGTTTGGTGAACTGGTTGTTGGAAGGAATCATTAGGGTCAGAGAACCAGGAGAAAGAACTTGGGTTTTTTGATTTGGGTGGGGAAAACCTTGAGTCCTTCAGAGTCGGGTTTTCCCCAGATGTGACAATACAACAAGCCTAATAAATCTATGCTTTGAGGAACATACCTGCCTTGCAGCTTTGATTCCGTTGGGTGTGTTAACCGGAACCCTGGCAGAGACTTCTTGGGAGCTGCTCACACCTGACTGAGCTGCTCTTTTCAGTGGAAGACAGAGGTGGTATGATGCCGGTTTGCACCGGTTCTAGCGATCCGGTAGCACTGGTTGGAAGTTGGGCCCGCTCACCTGCCCCCACCCTTTCTTGTCCTATATTTCCTTTGTTTGTAACTCAGTTAATTAGTGCGGCCGAGCGGATTGCCACGCCTCAGCTGTTTTACTCACCAGCACTGAAGGTAAGGTCAAAAAATTCAAAAATTTTAGCAAAGGGTTCTCTACCTTGTTGCTGGGTGGGAGTGGCCATGATTGGCATGGCCTAGTTGGCCTCCTGCACCATAGTGGGGAAGGTCATTTTTCTCCCTTCTTGAGCCTCCGGGAGGGTGAAAATGGCCTCCTCAGGCTCCGGAGGCTCTCTGGAAGCCAGAAACAGGCCTATTTCCGGCCTTCTCAAACTTCCGGGAGGCCCGTTTTTCGCCCACCCTGAGCCTTTGTGCATGCCCTGCACTTACCGGCATCCAAAATAGGCCGCGTGGAGGCTCCTGGGAAGGGCGGGGTGGGATGGGTGGAGCCAGCCAGGAGTGAGATTTTGGGTTCTTCAAACTGCACAGAATCTTAGCTAGGGGCTCTCCCGAACCCCTGCGAACCTCCAGCAGTCCACCCCGGGTAAGGTAAGTTTTCATGCTTCAAAATTGCCCGTTTTAGAATGCTCCACGCATGTGTGAAGCGCGCGCCCACAGAACCGGTAGTGAAATATTTTGAATTCCACCGCTGGTGGGATCTCTCTGAGATTGTCTGCTTTTAAAAGGTAGGCTGTGACATCCACAGTCTGGAGCACACCAGCATTACCTGACAAAGGATCAATATTGCAACCATTAACAGCAAAAGCTTTCCAGGAAAACAGAGCTCTGGGCCTTTCCCCCCTTTCCCCACCCTTCTTCCAGGGGTGGCCAATTCCAATAGTCGCACACCTGCTTTTTCGGAATCCATAGTTCCCTTGTGTCTCTCTTCTCTTCCCAGAAAAGAGACCAAAAGTGGAACCCGGAAAGTTTTAGCCAGAACCTCTTGAGAAGACCTTCCCAGCAGTGGTGGGATTCAAAAAATTGAACTACCAGTTCTGTGGGCGTGGCTTGGTGGGTGTGGCTTGGTGGGCATGGCAGGGGAAGGATACTGCAAAATCCCCATTCCCTCCTCACCCCACTCACCTGCTTTCTAGCTCTGTTCTCCTGTGCAGGGCAACCAAAGGAGACCCAGCCTGTTTCCAGCCTCCAGAGGGCCTCCAGAGCCAGGGGAGGCTATTTTCGCCCTCCTGGAGGCTTGAGGAAAGCCTTTGGAGCCTGGGGAGGGTGAATAATGGGCCTCCTGGAAGTTTTGGAAGGGAGATATTCATTCAGCCCCATTTTACAACTTGTCTTGCCACAGTGGCTCTCCCAAGTCCTGAATATTCAGCCTCACGGCCATGGGATACCCCCTCTCAATCCGAGGGGTGTCCCGTGTCCCCTCTGGACCCCTGACTTTGCCCTACCAAGATTCTACCTGGGGCACAAAGGCAACCGCGGTGCACCCCAAAGAGCCCGGGGGCACAGTAGCCTCATTGTTGACTTCAAGACGTCGGTCAGCAAGGACTAAAGGGGCAAAGTGATTTCAGCCGGAAGACTCAGAAGTTCAGCCTTGGCCTCCCCTCCCCTCGGCCTTTGAATATTTGAACATTTCTGACAAGGTCAAGCGGTGGAAGAAAGGTTAAGCAAATGGGCGCTTTGTGAAGGAAGTTGATCAAGAGAGCCTCTTCTTAATTGCCCGTTGTTTCTTCCTGCCTTGCTCAGGAAAAGATGTAATTGAGGGAAGCGGCTAATTCGGAAGGAAATGCCAGGGTCTTTTTTGAGGGGGGGGGAAATAGTACCCCAAAGGTTTGGGGCTCCTCTCCTGCTTCGGCCCGAGTTGCGTCCTCGGGTTTATTCAAGGGATGACGGCGAAAATCACTTGGCTCTCCATCGGAGCTTCCCTTAGGAGTGTGGGAAAGGGCACCCCCTCCTCTGGTTCTTTGCCTCCCCCGGCTTGCCCCCCCCAGCCAATTTGAAGAGGTGAGTCCTGAGACCATTGCAATGCTGCCTCTGAGGTCGGTATGGGCCAACTCGCTAAGGCCAACTCAACATGGCCAACTCAACACGGCCAACGCAGCATGGCCAATTCAATACAGCCAATTCAATATGGCCAACTCAACACAGCCAATTCAATATGGCCAACTCAACATGGCCAATTCAACATGGCCAACTCAACATGGCCAATACAGCATGATCAACTCAACATGGCCAACTTAACATGGCCAACTCAACATGACCAACTCAATGTGGCCAACTCAACATGACTAACTCAACATGGCCAACACAATATGACCAACTCATCATGGCCAACTCAACATGGCTCACTCGCCATGGGACAACTTGCTATGGGACAATCCAACAATTCAATTGAATTATTTCAAATAATAATAATTATTTTAATTTGATTTCATCCACATTTCATTTTTAGAGCAAGGAAACAGAAATGTGCTTCTCCCAGCATCATTTCACATATACACCGCCCCCCCTTGCTGAGCTAAATAACTGCTTCCTGGTGCAGCTCATCAAGAGGGCTGAAGCTGCCTCCTTGAGAGTAGCCTGGCTGACCTTCTTTGTGCCTACCTCCTCTCAGCCCCCTCTGCTCTCAGATCTGGAGGAGGAGGTAGTTCTTCTTTTGTCTGAAAGGGTTTCCTGCCTGAGCAGGGGGTTGGACTAGATTACCTCCCTTCCAGACTTGTTATTCTGTTCTGTTCCATTCTGTTCCATTCCGTTCCATTCCACTCCACTCCACTCCACTCCATCCCATCCCATCCCATCCCATCCCATCCCATCCCATCCTATTCTATTCTATTCTATTCTATTCTATTCTATTCTATTCTATTCTATTCTAATTCTAATCCATTCCATTCCAAATTCATTTTACTATTATTCTGTTCTGTTCTGTTCTGTTCTGTCCCATTCCATTCCATTCTTCATTCTGTTCTATTCTTCATTCCATTCCATTCTAATCTCCATTGATCAGCTGCAACTGTGTGGCCTCTCCACCCAAAGCCTCTGGGCTTCTCCTGTCTCTGGTCTGCGAGCTGCTCATCTGTTTTATAGGTTTGTTGTTATAGAAATGGCTAGTTTATATTATTATGTAAAAGTAAAAAGTTTAGGTTTGATGCTATGATCTTATTCTACTGCCCCAAAGGGAGTTGGGAGTTCAATGTCTTTTCTTTCTTTTTTTCCTTTGCCCCATGCTTTTCCATTCACCCTTTCCCTCCCTTCCTTTCCTGCTATTTTCTTTCGTATTTTTTTTTATATTTTATACTCTTATTATTATATAATAAAGTAATAAAAAGATACTAACGTTTTCCTCTAGGTGGCACTATTGCACATACATAAACTGCCCATGCATTTTTCTTTCTTTCTTTCTTTCCACTTTTAATCTCTAAACCAAATTAATCAGATGTATTTCCCCCCCCTCCCAATAAAAACGCAGGCATGCAAAAGATTCCCTGCGATGCACAAACCAACAATATCACAATAAAAGAATCGCCCATTCTGATTTTAGTCTTATTTTTTGCCCACTTGTTATTTTACTGAACTTGCTTTCTGCTCAACCAGAAGCAGAAAAAAATAGCTTGAAACATGGATTATAATTTCATAGCTTTCATCCTATTGTTCTTTACTCTCCTGAACCTGAAAGAAAGCAGAGGTCTACTCTTTTCTGTCCACTGACATAATAATATTGCATGCTATGAAAATACGGCATAGCGTGCCAAGCACGATAGTTTTCCCCATAAGTCATTGTAACAGATAATTAATGTGTTACAATTCGATTGAAGGCTAATCTTTACCAATATTTATTTGTTACATTCAATGGTCGTTATTATATCATTTGATTCCGTCACGCTATTATTAATACGATAACACTTCTTACTACTGTGTAATAGTTATTACAAAATATTAGGGCTGGAAAAAATATTTTTACAAAATGGAAAGTATCCAGAGTAAAAAGTACAAGAGTCTTGAAACTTCACCAGTGGATTTTGTATAAAGTTAAAAACAGTTCGCGTTATTTTAGTCCACAATGGATTGCTTTCTAAATGGCATGCAGTATTTTTCCCCTTCTTTCTTTCTTTTTCTCAGTGCCGCATCAGATGAGAATAAGCAGAGGAGATAAAAAGAAATCCTCTGCAGATTTAGATGGATGGGGTGGTTGGAACGGATTTGCAAAAGTAGCCTATTTAAAATATCGCAACAGATTCGCCCAGGTTCCTCGTCTGTCCACCCTAATGTTCTTTTTTTTTTTTTAATGGCCGCTTCTGCTTTTTAAAATAAATACCGCCCCTTAAACTGAATTTGCCTCTCTCGGTTTGCTTTTAAAAACCTTCGAATCTTCCGCGTTTTGTTTCCTGCAAGAACCTTTTCTTGCCTGGGGCAGAGAAAACCCAGCGGAAACCAAGCGGAAGTGTTTGGTCCCCGACCAAATGCAACGTTTCCTTAGAAAATCTCTTTATTCGGCGGGTGAGTGTCCTGCACTTCCACTTTGGAAACCAAATTCTTTCCGAGCAAAACGTTAGTCCGACGCTCAGCTCTGAAAGCGGAAAAAAAAGAGCAGGGAGAAGCAATTAAAAGAAATCAGAAAGTCTCTCTCTCTCTCTCTCTTTTCTTTCTTTCTTTCTTTCTTTCTTTCTTTCTTTCTTTCTTTCTTTCTTTCTTTCTTTCTTTCTTTCTTTCTGTCTCTTTCTTTCTTTCTTTCTTTCTTTCTTTCTTCTTTCTTTCTCTCTCTCTCTCTCTCTTTTATCTTTCTCTTTTTGTCTTTCTTTTTCTTTCTTTCCCTTTGTCTCTCTCTGCTCTCTCTCTCTCTGTCTCTATCCCTCTCTCTTTCTGTTTCGTTCTTTCTGTCTCTTTCTTTCTGTCTCTTTCTTTCCTTCTTTCCCTCTTTCTCTCTCTCTTCTCTCTCTCTCTCTTCTCTCTCTCTGTCTCTCTCTTTCCATTTCTTTCTTTCTTTCTTTCTTTCTTTCTTTCTTTCTTTCTTTCTTTCTTTCTTTCTTTCTTTCTTTCTTTCTTTCTTTCTTTCTTTCTCCCTGTGTGTATGTGTGTGTGTTTGTCTCTGTCTGTCTGTCTTTCTTTCTCTTCTCTCCCTCTCTCTCTCTGCTCCCACTCCCCGTGTGTGTGTGTGTGTGTGTGTGTGTGTGCGTGTATTACTCTTCTGGATTTCTAGACATTGTTTTCTTCGCACCACACTATCCTCCGCCGTTATCCTACCATTCTTTCAGAATCATTCCGTGGGTTGTTGTTTTTTTTAAAGGAAAAATAAAACGCTGGTTGATAAAGGCTTTTTTTCTTTATCAAAAAGACAAGGCAATTATTTCTATTTACACATTTATCTTGCTTTTCTTCACAAGACCCTGGGATACCCTCGCGCGTAAAAGGACGAAGAAGGAGCCCCCTCAGCCTGCATTTGGGAAAAAGGCAAGAACCTCCCAGCATTCCCGCCCCCCAATTGACCAGATTTATTTTTTTAAAAACGCACAATTTAGGACCCAAATCTTCCCCTCATCAGAGGCTTGGACTTGGTGGGGAAAAGCCAATGGAGACCAAGGAATAACGAGGCCCTTTGCCATGAACAATTGTTAAGGGATGGGGGGAAAAATAAACTGGTTGTGATTTTGGTGTGAGACCTTCCCACGAACTCAGGAGACCCCAAGCAACATCATGACTGGACTGGCGCTCGAGAGAGAAAGTATTTCAGAAGAATCTCAGAAGGTTTCAGCTTGGACAAACTTGTCAATCAATTTGAAAAACAAAAAGTGCAGAAAAGAACGACTAAGATGATTAAGGGCCTGGAGACAAATACACACACACATACACACACACACACACACTAGCCAAACCCAAATCCTTGCAACCGTTCTCTCTTTCTCTCTGTCTCTCTGTCTCTCTCTCTCTCTGTCTCTCTGTCTCTCTCTCTCTCTCTCTCTCTGTCTCTCTGTCTCTCTCTCTCTCTCTGTCTCTGTCTCTCTGTCTGTCTCTCTGTCTCTCTCTCTCTTTCTGTGTATAAATATAAATATACCAGTATATGAAAAGAACAGTTGCAGGATTTGGGTTTGGCTAATCTAGAGAAAAGAAGAATTAGCATGATAGCAGTCTTCCAGTATTTGAGGGGCTGCCACAAAGAAGAACAGGGGGTCAATTTATTCTCCAAAGCATCTGAAGGCAGGACAGGATACAACAGATGGAAATGAAGAAGAAGAAGAGGAGGAGGAGGAGGAGGAGGAGGAGGAGGAGGAGGAGGGGAGGAGGAGGAGGAGGAGGAGGAGGAGGAGGAGGAGGAGGAGGAGGAGGAGGAGGAGGAGGAGGAGGAGGAAGAAGAAAAAACAATGGATGGTAACTGATCAAGGAGAGAAGCCACCTGGAATGAAGGAGGAATTTCCCAGCAGTGAGGACAATTAACCAGCGGAACGGGTTGCCACCAGAAGTTGTGGGTGCTTCATCACTGGAGGAATTTAAGAAGAGACTGGACAGCCACTTCTCTGAAATCGTGTAGGCTTTCCTACTTAAGCAGGGGGCTGAACTAGAAGACCTCCAACGTCCCTTCCAACTCTATTCTGAATGAATTGGATACGGCCCTTTGTCATCCTTCCTTCGCTTTCCCTTCCCCGCCTCGCTCCGGTCAAAATCCGACCTCGATCCAGCTCCGCTCGGCCTTCGGATGGAAGCGGTCGCAGCTCAGGGAAAAGCGACGCGGCCCCTTTGGACAAAAATCGCTTCGCCTCCTTCCTTTGCCCTCTACATATTTGCAAAAACCCAATATATGCATTCATTTTAAAATGCACGTCTCCCTCGTTTTTTTTTTTTTTTTTTTAAAAGCGATTCCTCTCAAAGGAAAACTCGGTCTCTTTGTCAGGCTTACCTGGAAGCGGAGGTAGGGTCGGGAGGTCGCTGGTCCCGAGACAGGGAGGAGGAGGAGGAGGAGGAGGAGGAGGAGGAAGGACGCCTTCGACAAACTCGGAACCGGCTTTCTAACGGGGATGCTCCGGGTTTGAAGGGCGCCCGGCTGGGCTCCAGGCCGTCGAAGCTCCCCGTTCCTAAGGTGTCACAGCTGCCCCCACTTATTCCCACACGGGCCGCCTTTCTCCCCAGCGCCTGTCGGAGCTTTGACACCGAGGGAAGCGGCGAAAGACGTCCTTAGTCCTTCGGAAGATGCGCCGGGACCTGGTTCCCCCGGGGCCGCCTTGGAGACGCCTCCGGTCCCCACAGGGCATCGTTCCCACCGTAGTTCCCACCCGCCCGGCCGTTCTGACTTCCCGCGGACGCCCTCTGGGCATTGTCCGGACCCTCCGGCCGCCCCAGGCTCCGGGAAAGGGCCGGGACAAAGCAAGGACGAGCTGCGGCTCCCACCGGCGTCCCAAAGTGGGCATTGGGGAAGCCGGCCAGCACTCGCCCGCGGAGAGCTCCGTTCCTTGCCGGCCCACCACCTCCAGCCTCCGTTCCTGGGGGAGGGGAGGAAGAGTGGGGGGAGCCGCCCTCCCACTCTTCCCCCAGGGACACCCCCACCGTGGCCGGGCCCCGCGGAAGATCCCAGGCTGGTCTCCACGACGCGTCCGCGTCTCCCAACCCTCCCGACGGGCTGTCTCCGCTGCGGAGCCCGAGAGAGGAGGTCGCTCGCCCCCAATCCGCCGCCTGGCGCGCGCGGCAGCCGCAGAACCGGGGTCGGTGGGGGAGGGTCGGTGGGAAATGGAGCAAGGGAAAGGGCTGGAGGGGCGTGGCGAGCGTGGCGCATCTTTTCATTTCATTTTAGTTTATTTTTTCCCCAGGGCGGGAGGCGGGCTCGGCAGATCCCTCTGTCTTCTTCCAACCCTCCCCCGATTGACCAATGAGAGCGGCAGACGAGGGCCGGCCCCCCTCCTCCCTTCCCTTCCCCCTCCACCTCCCGGCGTGGCGCCTCCCGCCGGTGCCTGGCTGCCCAATTGACCTAAATCGGCGAAGCGGGAGCGGGGGAGGGCGCGGCAGCCCCGGCGCGCCCCATTCTCGGGCTGGCTTGTGCCTCGGGCCAAGCGGCGAGTCGGGCCGGCCGGCCGGCTGGCTGGCTTGAGGGGGCGATGCGATCCTCCGGAACGGCTCCTCTTCTCGGCCGGGCTCCCGTATCCTGAAAGCGGCCGGCCTCGCGCGCAGCGGCTCCGGCTGCCCGCATCCTCGTTCCAGGATGCCGGACCAAGCGTCGGGAAACGTCCAGGCCGCCTCGGCTCGCGTGTCCTCGTTTTTCATCGCCAACCTGCTGGCGGCCCAAACGAAACGGCGGCGGCGAGAGGACGAGGAAGAAGAGGAGGAGGGGGAGGAGGAGGAGGAGGAGAGGAGGCCGGCCCGGGCCAGGCCCCAGAGGAGACCTCGGCGGTGCCCCGCGCCCAGCCCGGCCGACCCTGCTCCCTCGCCTGCTGCCGGACCCCGGGGGACCCCGCTTGGAGCTGAGCTCGCCGTTGCGGGAAAACGCCCTGGAGTGGTACCGGCGGGCGCGCAAGGCGTTTAGGAGCTGCGCCAGTCCGGAAAGTAAGTCCCGCGCCCTGCGCCCCCGTCTCCCGCTCCCCCCGGGCCCGGCCGGGCGAGCGAGATCTGCGCCCTTCCCCACCTTCCGACCCTGCTGAAAAGCCCCCGTCGTCGGGCCGAAGAGCAGAGGCGACACCAGGTTCGGTCTCCCGTTCCATTCCGTGGAGGCCTGGGCCTTCCCGGGAGTGGGAGAGAGTTCGCGGGTAGGAAAGCGGGGTCTTTTCCTGCAGCCCCCTCCCCACACCCCGACAATCCAAATCCGGTCCCTTTGTCCCGGCTGCTTGCGGGACCGGAGCGCTGGAGACCCAAAACGGGGGTCCCGTTGCCGGAGCGCAGCCCAAGGTTCTGCGAGGCTGGCTTGGAAGAGAGGTCTGGTTCTTTGGGGGAGGGGTGGAAACGGAGCTGCAGCGCCCACCACGGGGTCCTGCTCCGGTGCCAACCCCAACTTGGGCTTGGAGAGGGTCGGGCTGCGGGCGCGTGGCGTGTGTGAATTGACGGGGGTGGGTTTTTCCTCCCCCCTCGACGACTGCGGACTGACTGACCTCTTCCCTCCCTCTCTGCCCCCCTTTGCCCCCCTCTCCCCAACCAGCCAGCGACAGGGACTCTCCGGAGATCACCGCCGAAGGAGCCCCCCAGCCGAAGGCAAGCGGCCAGCAACGCGGGACAGCCCAGCCCAAGCCCGTCGAGGAGAGCGAAGAGCCCGGCCAGGGGCGTCCCGGATCCGGTGGGGGCGTCTGCGAGAGCAAGCGGCGTCCGGAGGAGCCGGAGGAGGCGGCGGCGGGAGGCGAGGCGCGCGGCGGCGGCGGCGGCGGGCGCAAGAAGAAAACGCGCACCGTCTTCAGCCGAAGCCAGGTGTTCCAGCTGGAGTCCACCTTCGACGTGAAGCGCTACCTGAGCAGCTCGGAGCGGGCCGGCTTGGCCGCCTCGCTGCGCCTGACCGAGACGCAGGTCAAGATCTGGTTCCAGAACCGGCGCAACAAATGGAAGCGCCAGCTGGCCGCCGATCTGGAAGCCGCGCAGCTGCCTCCTTCCACCGCCCAGCGGATCGTGCGCGTCCCGGTCTTGTACCACGACAGCTCGCTGACGGGGAGCGCCTTGGCCGCCTTGCCGCTGTCCCCCCACGGGCCGCCCCCGCCGCCCCCGCTGCTCAGCCTTGCAGGGGGAGCGGTGGCTTATCCGCTGAGCGCCTTCCCGGGGGCGGCGGCGGCGGCGGCGGCCCCGTTCTTGCGGGCGCCGGTCAGCGGCCTGGTTTAAAACCGCCCCTTTTGATCCGAAGAGAGCTGTGGAAGGTACCCTGGAGATCTTCTAGTCCAGCCCCTGCTCAAGCAGGAAGTCTACAGGATTCCAGGCAAGCGACTGTCCAAGTCTCATCTTTAAAACCGCCACTGAGGATGGAGCATCCACAACTTCATTCTACTGGTTCAATCAACCAACCAAAATCGAGCTGGAAGGGAGCTTGGAGGTCATCTAGTCCAACCCCACGACTCAAGCCGGAGACTCTATCCCATTTCAGACAGGGGGGCTGTTCCAGCCGGTGGTTTTGGCGGAGCCGAGAAGGTGGGGTGGGGGGGGCCGGGAATAATAATCTAGAATTGCCTTTGAACTCTTGCCCGCTGCGAAGACTCTCTAACTTCAGCCTTTTATCCTGGGGGGGATTGTCTCTGGCGAGCCTTTAACTAACAAAAGCGAAATTAAGACTTAAGCCAAACGAGTTGCTTTCCAATGGCCGACTCGGTTCTTTTTCCCAGACCACGAACCCCGCTCTTCAAAGTACAATTTCGGAACGGATAGTAGTTCGTCGCGCGTTTGTCTCTTCGCTTCGGTTGGGAAGGGCTGCCATCCCTTTAACAAAGCATGTGCGATATTTTTTTATTTTTATTTTTTATTTTGGGGTGGTTGTTAATTTATGATGCAAAAAGTATGTTTGGAAAAAAAGCAAAGCAACGCGAATTAAGGATTTTGGTTTATCCCGAATTGTTCTTGAATGCTGTATTCGAATTATCCTAAAATAATACTGTATCCTATTATAGCTTAATTCTGTTTTAATTCTCGGATGAAGATAAATTTGTTCCCCTCTCCCCGATTATTGTGGACCGTTTTGAATCGAGAAATCCTTTCCAACTACATCCCGTCCAACTGATGTTAGCGTTAAAAACTTCAATTTGGATTCTTCGGTGCGGTATAAATAGGCACTATATTGTGCATGTTTACATTTTGTTCATTTAAATATTCCTTTTTAAGGGCTAATGGGTTAAAATAAAACCATCAAATTAATCCTAACATTGGCAGCTATGCTGGAAATTCGGATGAGAAAGGGAACAAATTCGGAGACACTATTTATAGTTAACCTCCAAGTCCTTTTCTTTCTTTTTTTTAAGGGGGCCAAATCCACTTGAAAACGGTTTGTTCTTTTTAAAGGAACCCGTTTATATTTGGAACAAAAACAAAACAAAACAAAACAAAACCCGGTCACCTCTGGTTAGAAATTACCAGCAGTAAAAAACAGAATGGCAAAATCGTTGGTAACGCTCGATAAGGCTCTTTGTCTCTCTGTCTCTGTTTCTCTCTCTGTTTCTCTCTCTGTGTTTCTCTGTTTCTGTCTCTCTCTCTGTTTCTCTCTCTCTGTTTCTCTCTGTCTCTTTCTCTCTCTCTCTCTCTCTCTCTCTGTTTCTCCCTCTGTTTCTCTCTTTGTCTCTCTGTCTTTCTCTCTCTCTGTTTCTCTCTCTCTCTCTCTCTCTGTCTCTCTCTGTTTCTCTCTCTGTGTTTCTCTCTCTCTCTGTCTCTGTTTCTCCCTGTTTCTCCCTCTGTTTCTCTCTCTGTCTTTCTCTCTCTCTGTTTCTCTCTCTCTCTGTCTGTGTGTCTCTCTGTCTCTCTCTCTCTCTCTGTTTCTCTCTCTCTCTCTCTCTCTCTCTCTGTTTCTCTCTCTGTGTTTCTCTGTCTCTCTGTCTCTCTCTGTTTCTCTTTCTGTCTCCCTGTCTGTTTCTCTCTATTTCTCTCTGTGTGTCTCTCTGTCTCTGTCTCTGTTTCTCTCTCTCTCTCTCTCTTTCTTTCTGTGTCTCTCTCTATCTCCTCCTCCCTTTAGCCCTCCCCCTCCTTTCCAGCTCCAAAGTGCTTGCGCGGGGGATGCGATCCAGAGGGAGTCCCTATCCGAGGCTTTCCGTCGCCTGGATCTCTTGGCGCCCCAGATCTGCCGGCTTTGAAAGCCGGGAAGCTAATTCTCAATCCCCCCATGACTTTTCTGCCCACTCCCCCTATCGCTCTCCTGTTTCTAGCCGCAAAAGTATTTTTTTTTAAAAAAAAACTTCTTATTTTATGGCGCTTGAGTATTCCTTTCCTGCCTCTCTCACTTTGCCATTCGGGGTTTTGATTTTAATTTTTAAAGAAAGGTTCCAGCAATAGAAAAGAAATAGAATTCTTTATTGGCCAAGTGTGATTGGACACACAAGGAATTTGTCTTTGGTGCAGAAGCTCTCAGTGTACATAAAAGAAAAGATACATTCATCAAGAGTCAAGAATCATCAGGTACAACACTTAATGATAGTCATAGGGGGCAATAGAATAGAATCAGAATCAGAATCAGAATCAGAATCAGAATCAGAATAGAATAGAATAGAATAGAATAGAATAGAATAGAATAGAATAGAATAGAATAGAATAGAATAGAATAGAATAGAATTCTTTATTGGCCAAGTGTGATCGGACACACAAGGAGTTTGTCTTTGGTGCAAATGCTCTCAGTGTACATAAAAGAAAAGAGCCATTTGTCAAGAGTCAGGAACCATAAGGTACAACACCTAATGATAGTCATAGGGTGTAATAGAATAGAATAGAACAGAACAGAACAGAACAGAACAGAATACAATACAATACAATACAATACAATACAATACAATACAATACAATACAATACAATACAATACAATACAATACAATACTTTATTGGCCAAGTGTTTAGCAGAGGGATGACATGCCGGGGCGGGGGGACTCCCCTTGTGTCTAGATGTTCTGCTGTGCGTCGTTTTGAGGGAAGGAGTTGAAACACTTTATGTCCGTAGGGGTGAGGGGTCTGTAGGTATAAGAGCCGCCTTTTTCTTTCTTTCTGGAAACCCATCCCCCCCCCCAAAAAGGGCCGATCCGCTCCGTCGTCAAAGCCGGACGAGAGAGAGGAGCGCCCGGCGAACGCTTCTGGGCCGGAATTCCCGCTCTGCACGCCGCGAGGGGTAAACTTGGATCGGACGCAGCCCTAAGGCTCGAACCCATCCCTGTGCTTCCCGACCTCTTGGAATAAGCGTCGTTTCCTGTCCTTGGGAGAACCTCTGCCCCCCCACTCCTCCCACAAGCGCAGGGTGATCCATTGGAACGGCCCGCTTCCAAAGACTTTGCGCCGTTTGTTGAACTGGCCACAAATTCCGGCCAGTTTACAGCACAAATTTCTGGAGGGGGAAAATATTACCTAAAAATAATACAGTGTATGGGTCTTCTATGGTGATTATGGGATGGCAAAGCAGCTTCAGGGCTGGGTAGCTTTCGCGCAAGAGGCGCCCCTTTAACCAGGCCCGGATGCGCGCGGGCCTCTCCGGGCTGGCGCAGTCACGGCCGCTTTTGGATCAGGCTCACAGGAGGCTGGCTTGGAGAACGCTCGCTGGCACGACCGCCACGGGACGCAGAGTGAGACTAATATCGAACCAACACAGGTAGCCTTCTCCTTACTACAGTTCCCGAGGTACCCGTTGGAAGTTAGGAATGGTGAGTTATCACCACCATTTTTCTTTTTTCCAACACTTTATTGGGTTTTTCCGTTTATACATAATACCATTATTAACTGAACAATACTGTGACTATATACATACATACATACATACATACATACATACATACATACATACATACATACATATGGATCTTTGGTTATTCGGGTTTTCTCCCACATAAAATTGGAAGTATCTAGGCGACTTTTCGATGAAGTCTCATTCATCATCTTCAGGCTTGTGTCTTCGGCTTTGTGCTTCTCAGAATTTTACACGGGAGAAAACCCGAATAACCAAAGATCCACATACAAATACCCGCGAAAACCTCAAATATCCATATCTATATCTATATCTATATCTATATCTATATCTATATCTATATCTATATCTATATCTATATCTATATGGTATTCAGCTTTGTTCAGGTATTTTCCCATGTCATTATAGTTGTGCTTTTAAAGTTGTAGCAACGTTTTGGCAGAATCTCATCTGCCATCATCAGGCTTCTGTATTGTGTTCGTCTGTGAGTCAGACTTTTACAGTTGTTTCAGTTTTAAATTTGGGGCTAGCCTACTGCTGTGCCAGAATGGTTTTTTTCTTCATCCTGATTGGTTGGGAGTCTTGGTCTGTGTTTATTGGTCTTGGAGTTTGCTGTGTTCTGCTTGATTGGTGTTTCTAATATCTTCTGTCTGTTTTGTGGCTTTTTTTGGTGTCTTGATTGGCTGGCAACATTGTGTTCCTGTATTGGAGGCTTTTAGTGCAGCTTGGCTCCAAGTAAATGGACGTCTATCATTTGTTAGGAAGCTAGGTTTCATCTGGGTGCCTGGTTGGGGTGTGTTTGAGCTGGAGGTATCAGGAGGGATCTGTTTGTGCCCAGGTGTTTGCCTGGCTAGTGGTGTGGAGATTTTTTTGTTTGTGAGTGCAGGCTTCCAAATAATTGACAGTCTGGTGGAGTCATCTCTTCTATTCATGCTTTCAGGTCTTTTTTCAATCTCTATGGCTTCTCTGATAATTCTGTGGCTGTGGTTTTCTATAGTGGCTAGGGTTTTGGTGCCACTGAAGTTGATGCTATGACCTGTGGCTTTCATGGGTTGGACTAGTGAGGAAGTGTGTTCCAGCTTTTTTACTGCATTTTTGTGTTCATCCAGGTGGGTACTTAGTCTTCTATTGGTCTGTCCAATGTATGTGGCCGGGCATGATGCACAGGGGACTTCATATATGCCTTGGTTTTCCAGGTCAATTTTATCTTTGGGGTTTCTAAGGATGGCTGCTATTTTTCTGTCTGTTTTGAAGGCAGTCTTGATGTGATGCCTGTGTAGTATCTTACTGATTTTGTCTGTAGTACCTCTTATGTAGGGCAGGACAGCTGTTCCATAGGTCTGTTCATTTTCTAGGTCTCCATTATGTCTCAGTGTGTTTTTGTGGATCAAGCCAGTGATTTAGCTTTTGTGGAAGCCATTGGCTGTCAGTACTTTAGTCAGGGTACATAGTTCAGTCTTTATGTGTGTCTTGTCTGCCGGGTGTTTGGTTCTAGCAATTAGTTTGGCCACGGAGTTTATCTGTGCTGGGTGGTGGTGGGATTGGGCGTTGAGGTAGCGGTTGGTGTGTGTTTTCTTCTGGTATATGATGTGTCCTAGTGTGCCATCTGTTTATATATATATAACACACACATTTATACATCCTCTCAAATCTTTCAATACAAACTACTTCCACACCCTCATAACTATTATATACATTATTTACATTTTCTATTCTTATGTCTGTTGTCAATCCATGTTTTCCATATTGCATTGTATTCCATGTCAGTTTTCCCTTTTAGTGTCATAGTTAATTTATCCATTTCCATGCACTCGAAGATTTTTTTAATTATTGAACCTTCAGGATGTGTGGCATTTTTCTTCCAGTACTGGGTTGTAGAAAATTCTAGTTGCTTTTATTACATGTAATATAAGATATAGAATAGAATAGAATAGGATTAAAATAGAATCAGAATCAGAATCAGAATCAGAATCAGAATAGAATAGAACGGAACGGAATGGAATAGAATGGAATAGAAATAGAATTCTTTATTGGCCCAGTGTGATTGGACACACAAGGAATTTGTCTTGGTGCAAATGCTCTCAGTGTACATAAAAGAAAAGATACATTCATCAAGAGTCAAGAATCATCAGGAACAACACTTAATGATAGTCATAGGGTTCAATAAGCAATCAAATCATACTAGGAAACAGTCAATATAAATTGTAAGGATACAATTGACAAAGTTACAGTCATACAATCACAAGTGGGAGGGGAGGGGTGATAAGGAGTGATGAGAAGATTAATAGTAATAGTAGTGCAGACTTTGTAAATAGTTGGACAGTGTGGAGGGATATTTTATCTTTCTGTTATAGTTTCTTTGAATTACTCCTAAGAGGAATAGTTCCCGGACGAAATCAATTTTATTTTCAATTAACTCATCACCACCATTTTTCACACTTACGGCTGCTTCAGCATCCCCAAGCAGGATCCGTGCGATTTACATTCTTGCTGCTTCACAATCGATTCACATTTATGACCGTGGCATGAGAACTTTTGTGAACTTCTGACACCAAAGTTAGCAGGGAAGGTAGATTCTTTCTTTCTTTCTTTCTTTCTTTCTTTCTTTCTTTCTTTCTTTCTTTCTTTCTTTCTTTCTTTCTTTCTTTCTTTCTTTCCTTCTTTCCTTCCTTCCTTCCTTCCTTCCTTCCTTCCTTCCTTCTTTCCTTTCTTTCCTTCCTTCTCCATCCCTCCTTCCTTCTTTCCTCCCTCCCTCCTTCTTTCCTTCTTTCCTTCCTTCCTTCTTTCCTTCCTTCCTCCCTCCCTCCTCCCTCCCTCCCTCCTTCTTTCCTTCCTCCATCCTTCCCTCCCTCCATCTTCCTTCCTTCCTTTTCTTTCTTTCTTTCTTTCTTTCTTTCTTTCTTTCTTTCTTTCTTTCTTTCTTTCTTTCTTTCTTTCTTTCTTTCCTTCCTTCCTTCCTTCCTTCCTTCCTTCCTTCCTTCCTTCCTTCCTTCCTTTTTAAAATTGAGATATTAGCCGCCCAACTCACCCATCGGGGCTTTGGGCCCTATTTCGGGGAAAGAAAGAGCCGCCGCCTGGGACCCCCGGCCTGGGTCTGGGGGGCGGGGGGTGGGACAACCACAAGGCTTCGGTTCGGGCTTTCCTAGGGCGCGCGAGGAGGAGCGAGCAAGCGAGCAAGCGCCGGGAGAGCTCTGCGATTCCCCCGCCCCCAATCTCCCCCAGAAGTGGGACTTAACCTGCTGCCCTTCAGAAGCCCTGGGCGTCCTCGAGAGAAGCCCCCACCCCTCTTAAAGGTGCCCCAAGGTGACCCTTCCTCCCCCCGCGGTTGGGAAAGCTGCCTTGAGCCGAACGCGGCCTGTCCCTCCGTCCTTCCGCGCTTCGCCTGCGCAGGGTTTCTGGAGACCCCGCGTCGCCCTGCCCGCCGAGGGCTTAGGCGGCTGGTTCAGGTTGTACGTGGATCGCGGGGAACCTTTCTTGGCTTCGCTCTTGTTCTTGCGCCGGGCAACCCAAACGCGGGAGACGGAAAGGGCGCCTCCAGGTGATCCCGGCCTGGGCTATCCCAAGCAGGCACTGGCGGACGGTGCGTTCTTTCGTTTGAAGCTGGGGCGGAAGGAGCGGAGCCGGGAAGCGCCTCCTTGGTTCCCAGCGGGCCGCGAAAGGAAGGGCGCACCTCCCCCTTCTTGGAAAGGCCCGCCGTCTTGCTCCGGAGACCCCTGAAGTCAGGCGCCGATAGATTCCGAGCAGCCAGTCATCATACAATCCCAGGAATTTACAGCATTTCTGACCGAGGGCAGTCGAGTCTCTCCTTGAAAGCCTCCAGGGATGAAACTCCCACAACTTCTGAAGGCAATTTCTCTTCCATTGAATATAGGATAGCAGAGTTGGAAGGGACCTTGGAGGTCATCTAGTCCACCCCCCCACACCCCCGCCCAAGCAGGAGACCCTATAACATTTCTGACAGATGGCAGCCCAGTCTGTTCTTGAAAGTCTCAAGTGATGAAGCTCCCACAACTTCCGAAGGCAACTTCTGTTCCACTGGTGATTGTTCTCACTGTCAGAAAGTTTCTCCTTATTTCCAGGTTGAATCTCTCCTTGATCAGCTTCCATCCATTGTTCCTTGTCTGGCCTTCGGGTGCCTTGGAAAATAGCTTGACTCCTTCTTCCTCTCTGGAGCAGCCCATCAAATATTGGGAACACTGTTCTCCTGTCTCCCCTGGTCCTTCTTTTCCCTAGACTAGCCAGGCCCAGTTCCTGCAACTGTTCATCACATGTTTCAGCCTCTAGCCCCCTAATCCTCTTTGTTGCTCTTTTCTGCACTCTTTCTAGAGTCTCAACATCTTTTTCATAGTGTGGTGACCAAAACTGGATGCAGTACTCTAGGTGTGGTCTTACTAAGGATGTAGTGAGTGGTATCAGTACCTTCCTTCCTAAGAAGGAAGGAAGGAAGAAGGAAGGAAAAGAAAGAAAGAAAGATGATGAATGGATGGATGGATGGATGGAGGAAGGAAGAAGGATGGAAGGAAAGAAAAAGAAAGAAAAGAAAGAAAGAAAAGAAAAGAAAAGAAAGGAAAAGAAAGGAAAAGAAAGGAAAAGAAAGGAAAGAAAGAAAGATGATGGATGGATAGATGGAGGAAGGAAGAAGGATGGAAGGAAGGAAAGAAAAGAAAGAAAGAAAAGAAAAGAAAAAGAAAGAAAGAAAGATGATGGATGGGTGGGGGGTGGGGGGGTGGAGGAAGGAAGAAGGGTGGAAGGAAGGAAGGAAAAGAAGGAAAGAAAGAAAGATGATGGATGGATAGATGGAGGAAGGAAGAAGGATGGAAGGAAGGCAGGAAGAAGGATGGAAGGAAAAGAAAGAAAAGAAAAGAAAGAAAGAAAAGAAAGAAAAAAGTCTGGGTTTGTAAGGTTTATTCTTAATATGACCAAGTCGATTCCTGACCCAACGTTGACCAACCAACAACCACTTCCAGAGTCCCCCCCCCCCACATTATCCACCTGATGGTTTCACGGCCCTGGTCTAATGCTACCCACCTCATCTGGTTTCCCCTCTTTGAAGGTAGGTAGGTAGGTCCTGGAATCACCAAGCAGAGAACTGTAAAGTGGTATATAAATCTAAGGGCTCTTGATCTTGCTAATTGTATTCTCCCTCTGGTGAACTTTTAAGCAGCTGTTTTCCACCCCCATGCAGCTTTGAACTGATGTACTTGCAACACCCCAAAGCATTAAAGTGGAATGATTTTGAATAGGGCTTTGCAAATATTCCTGTGGCTGGAAAACTGGATTGATTATAAATAAGCCTTTGTGAATATTCGTGCGGTTGGAAAACCTCAAAACTTTCACCTTATTACGGTAACACTCTCTGCATTATTACAGGATTTGGAAAGCCTTCCTGGTAGTTCCCCCTCACCCCTCTTTCTCCCCCCCCCCCCCATTTCTGGACAAGGACAGAAATGTCAGCTGCCCAGATTAAGTTGAGTGGCAATAATTTCCCATCCAATTTAAAGCAGGAAAAGCCAGCTCCTCCAGGGGTTTAATTGGAGAGTTTAGACAGAGGTTAAATGGACCAGGAGCCCAGAACTTCCTCGTTTCATCCCTTTTGTGTTATAATTAAATTTGGCAGGGCTATGGTTGTTATGCATATGCTTTACATATGAAAAAAGGCTTTTTATTAATAGTTGCATTTTATTAAGTAAAAGGGAATCTGGAAATTCGAGCTGAAAGCTGCTTTGAAATGCACCAAAAAACTAAAAAAGGCATCATCAATGTGAATTGGTACCTGGGATTCAAGAAATTTGGTGCTTTGGTTAAGACGCCAGGCTAAAAGTAGGGAGACGGTGAGTTCTAGTTCTGCCTTAGTTGGGAAGCTAGAGAGAGCGGGCCCGAGGCTATATGTGCCAAGCACATCCTGTGTCACTAATAAAGGAGAATATTTGCAGCTCAAGGTTCACAGGAGGGGTTCTGGGTGCTCTCTGAGTTTGGCGGTTTTCTTGTCTTTTTTTTTCTTTTTGCAATACATTTTTTATTTTATATTTTGAGAAACATCTCTTTAGGTGAACAACATGGTTCCAGGTTTTCACATTTCAATAGAAACATGACCATGATTACTTATCGGTGGTTTTATTGCAGATGTTTCATGACCCAACTAGGTAACACCAACAGTGCTAGTCAATGCTAGCACAGAGAATGTTACATAGTTTGGGCCATGAAACATCTGCAAGAAAAGAAGTAAGCTCAGAGAGCACCAAGGACCCCACAGTCGTTGTCCTCCTCCCCTCCTCCTCCTCCTCCTCCTCTCTGCAAACCCCCTTCCCTTCTAGCACTGATGATGTTACCTAGTTGGGTCATGAAACGTCTGAAAGAAAACCACCAAGCTTAGAGAGTACCAAGTATCCCCCAGTCGTCCTGCTCCTGCTCCTCCTGCTCCTCCTCTCTGCAGACCCCCTTCCCTTCTAGCACTGATGATGTTACCTAGTTGGGTCATGAAACGTCTGCAAGAAAGCCACAAAACTCAGAAAGCACCAAGGACCCCACAGTCCTCCTTCCCCCTTGTCCTCCTCGTCCTCGTCGTCCTCCTCCTCCTACTTTCCACAAACCCCACTTCCTTCTAGCACTGATGATGTTCCCTAGTTGGGTCATGGTCTGCAAGATTTACGTTATCTTTCCTACAGAACCCATTGCACACGGATCCTTGTGAGCCATACATCATCCGGATTGCGAGGGACACCAAACCGGCCCTCCCCATTTTCATCCGGTTCTTCCGCTCCTTTTTCTTAAAGATCTTCTTGACGCCCCCACCGAGCACCACCGCGCGCGATCGTGGCCGATTTCAACTCTGAAATCCGTGCCGACGCGGGGAACGTGGGAAATAAATCCATCTTTCTAAGTTAAAAGGGACCAGCAACGAGTCGAACCCCTCTCAACCTCCAGAGCTCAACACGCGTCTTGGCCAGCACACGCGAGGCTAAAAGCGCGCGTAGAACGTGCATAGGTGATGCGGAGAGCTTTAGGTAGGCGAAGGGGTTTCGCTTTCTAACCAGGGCATCACTACGAATCCCACTAAAACGACTACTTAACCGTGCAAGAGAGAAACGCGTCGTTTTGGGGGTGGGGGTAGGGAGCGTTCATTGGTGCGTCTTTCCGCATGGAGGCTAAATTAAGGCGGTTAATAGAAAAGAAAAACGAATGCCGCCTTCTCTCCCTGATGATGGAAGTCTAAAATAAAAAAGGAAAAGATTAGAAAGGGAAGGAAGTTAATGGATGAAGAAGGGAAGGAAAATAGAACGGAAAGGAAAGGAAGTTAATGGATGAAGAAGGGAAGGAAAATAGAACGGAAAGGAAAGGAAGTTAATGGATGAAGAAGGGAAGGAAAATAGAACGGAAAGGAAGTTAATGGATGAAGGGAAGGGAAGGAAAATAGAAAGGAAAGGAAGTTAATGGATGAAGGGAAGGAAAGGAAAGAAAAGAAAAGAAAAAAGAGAGGAAAAGAAAAAAGAGAGGAAAAGAACAGAAAACTCCAGAAATTGCTGAAGGATGTTTTTATTTCTGCGGGGAGGGGGAGGAGCAAAAGAAAAAGAAAAGAAAAAAATAATGAGCAATTACGACCTCGGCTGCACCGACTTGAAAGCGGCTTTTGGTGCGATTCGTCCTCCTGTTGACCAGCCTGTCAACAGCAATTTGACAGAGGGGAGTCCTGGGCCTGACCTGCTTCCCCCCCTTCCTTTCTTTCACGGGTAACCTATATTGTGCATCTCCTGGAACCGGTGGCAGGGAGCGACCCGGCTTCTCCCAGCCTTTTCCCAGCCTCCGTTATGCAATCCAAATCCCCTGGTGTCTGTCTGTCTGTCTGTCTGTCTCTGTCTCTCTTTCTCTGTCTCTGTCTCTCTCTGTCTCTTTCTCTCTCTCTCTGTGCCTCTGTCTTTGTCTCTCTCTTTCTGACTCTTTCTCTCTCTGTCTTTGTCTCTGTCTCTCTGACTCTGTCTGTCTGTCTCTCTCTCTCTCTGACTCTCTGTCTCTGTCTCTCTGACTCTCTCTTTCTTTGTTTCTGTCTGTCTGTCTCTCTCTCTTTCTGCCTCTGTCTTTGTCTCTGTCTCTCTCTTTCTGCCTCTCTCTGCCTCTCTCTCTTTTTCTCTGTCTTTCTGTCTGTCTGTCTGTTTGTCTCTCTATCTCTCTCTTTCTGCCTCTCTCTGTCTCTATGACTCTCTCTTTGTCTCTCTGTGTCTCTCTGTCTCTCTCTTTGTCTCTGTCTGTCTGTCTGTTTGTCTCTCTCTCTCTCTCTTTCTGCCTCTCTCTGTCTCTATGACTCTCTCTTTGTCTCTCTGTGTCTCTCTGTCTCTCTCTTTGTCTCTGTCTGTCTGTTTGTCTCTCTGTCTCTCTCTTTCTCTCTCTCTCTGTCTCTGTCTGTCTCTGCCTCTCTGCCTCTCTCTCTTTGTCTCTCTCTCTCTCTCTCCCTCTCTCTCAAATCCTCCAAACACCCCCCTCCGCACACACGCACCCCGCAGCTTGCGACGTGTGTTGTGGTGAATGGACAATTGTTCAGGAAATATAATTGCTTCTGGGTCAGTCCCTCTGAAATGAAGACTCCGCTCCAGTAATTTCCCCCACCCCCAATTAACCTCTAACGGACGATTCCTCTTGAAGGGCCGGTCAGATAAAGAAGGGAAAAACTTTGGATTGAAGGACTAGATGACCCAGGATCTGGCCACAAGGAGGGCCCCCTCCACTCTCCCCCTCCCCATATTTGCATCTTCCTCGTGTTACAGGGACTCCTTGACTTACGACCACAATCGAGAGTCAAATGACGGTTGCTAAGTAATTAGACACCTGTGATGGAAGGTCTGCCCCATTTTTCAACCTCTCTTGCCACCATTGTTAAGTGAGTCCCTGCAGCTGTTAAAGTCAAGTCCTCCGCACTCCGGTTGTTAAGCGAATCTGGCTCCCCCCTTGACTCGGCTGGCCAGAAGTTCACAAAAGGGGATTGTATAAACACCCCCCCCCCTCAATGCCACAACTCATCATAAATAGGAGTCTGTTGCCAAGCGTGTGAATTTTGATCATGTCTGTCCGGGATGCTGCAAATGGTCGTTAAGTGTAAAAGGCGGTCCCCCATCATGTTTTTGCATTGCAACTTCAAAGGGTCACTAAATGAACTGTTAGATGGAGGAAATGGATAGATGAAGAATGGTGGAAGGAAGGAAAAGAAGGAAAGAAAAAGAAAAAAAGAAAGAAAGAAAGAAAGAAAGAAAGAAAGAAAGAAAGAAAGAAAGAAAGAAAGAAAGAAAGAAAGAAAGAAAGAAAGAAAGAAAGAAAGAAAGAAAGAAAGAAAGATAGATGATGGATGGATAGATAGAGGAAGGAAGAAGGATGGGAGGAAGAAGGAAGGAAGGAAAAGAAGGATGATGGATGAGTGGGTTGGTGGAGGAAGGAAGAAGGGTGGAAGGAAGGAAGGAAAGAGAAAGATAGATGATGGATAGATGGAGGAAGGAAGAAGGGTGGAAGGAAAGAAAGGAAAGAAGGAAGGAAGGAAAGAGAAAGGAAGATGGATGGATAGATGGAAGAAGGGTGGAAGGAAGGAAGAAGGTGGAAGGAAGGAAAGGAAGAAAGGAAGGAAAGAGAAAGAAAGATGATGGATGGATGAGGAAGGAAGAAGGGTGGAAGGAAGGAAGAAGGAAGGAAAGAAAGATAATGGATAAATGGAGGAAGGAAGGAAAAAGGAAGGAAAGAAAAAAGAAAAAGAAAGGATGATGGATGAGTGGGTGGGTGGAGGAAGGAAGAAGGATGGAAGGAAGGAAAAGAAGGAAGGACAGAAAGAAAGATGATGGATGGGTGGATGGAGGATGGAAGGAAGAAAGGAGGAAGAAGGAAGGAAAAGAAAGAAAGAAAGATAGATAGAAAGAAGGCTGGATTTGTATGGTATATAACTACATATATAATCAGCGTGGCCTTAGCAAGGCTTATAAAGTGGTATTAACACTTCCACTTACAAGCTGAATTAGTTGCTGGTGAACATGAGTCACAGTTTGCAAAGAAAAGGAAGTTCATTTGCTATTTGAGACGTGTGTGTGTGTGTGTGTGTGTGTGTGTATTCCTTCCTCCACCCACCCATTCATCCATCATCCATTCTTTCTTTCTTTCTTTCTTTCTTTCTTCTTTTCTTTCTTTCTTTCTTTCTTTCTTTCTTTCTTTCTTTCTTCCTTCTTTCTTTCTTTCTTCTTTCTTTCTTTCTCTTTCTTTTCCTTCCTCCATCTATCCATCCATCATCTTTCTTTCTTTCTTTCTTTCTTTCTTTCTTTCTTTCTTTCTTTCTTTCTTTCTTTCTTTCTTTCTTTCTTTCTTTCTTTCCTTCCTTCCTTCCTTCCTTCCTTCCTTCCTTCCTTCCTTCCTTCCTTCCTTCCTTCCTTCCTTCTTTTCCTTCCTTCCACCCTTCTTTCTTCCTTCACCCACCCACTCATCCATCATCCTTCTTCCTTCCTTTCTTTTCCTTCCTTCCTTCTTCCTCCTTCCTTCCTTCCATCCTTCTTCCTTCCTCCATCTTGTCTTGTCTTGTCTTGTCTTGTCTTGTCTTGATGTTCTGTTGTGATCAGCTCAATTTCTTTTCCTATGAAACGTCCAGGAAGGGCCTCCAAGTTAAGTGGTTGCACACCTCTCAAAGTACTCAAGATAGTATTCCTAAAACCCATTATCTTACTTGTTGCTTTCTCTCCCACTCCCCACACCCTTCCATACACACAAGATACCGCTGTGCCAAACAACAGAGGTAAAGGAGACGCTTGTCAAATCGTTGAAAGTAACTCTTTCCTTCCACCCTTTTAGCTTTTGGAGAAGTTCACGTGGACGCGAAGAGAAAGAAAAGCCAGCGGGACGCATTGTAATATTTCCCAGCTCTTCAAAGAAAACTTTGATTGAATGTCTTTTGAAGATATTGCCCATCTCAAGGGGCTATTGAAGAAGAAGGGGAGGGGTGGGGGGAAGAGAGAGAGAGAGAGAAAGTACTCAGAGATGGCAAATGGGGAATAGGATGCTTGGATTTCAGTGGGAACAGTATCCGGTGTCTGTAATTGCTATAAACGACGCCAATCAATAGTATGTACAAAATACGATTTTAATGGCCCATTGTCTGGGCCATGGCTAAAGGATTACAGATGGCACGCGTCCATCCAGATTACTTTGCTCTGATAATATTACGTAGATTATTACTATTATTATTATTATTATTATTATTATTATTATTATTATTATTATTATTTATTTTGTCCCTGGCAGAAGCTCGGCCCACAGCAAAGTGACCCAATGGACTCTGGCCAGAAGGTCAGCCTAACCTTGTGGTTTTAGAGCGAAGTGCAGCTGGAAACCGAAACAGGTCCGAGGTTTAGCACCCAGCCCATGGCCAGAGCCAGGAAGTCTGGCCGCTCTCTGTGATCCCGGCATTAGCAGCGGTAGGAAGAAGCGTTAATGGGAGGTTTCAGGGAGGACGTAGTAACTTAATATTAACAGACTGGCAGGCCTGTCACTTTGGAGGGTTCATTAGTTTGATTCGGGTTGTCAAAACGTGTAGAGTCTGACTGAGTAATGGACACGAACCTTGGAGACGTCCTTTCAAGAAGGGAACAGGAGCAAGGCTGCAAGGAACCACTTTCGGAAGAAGTCATCAGCCCGGTTCAGTTTTTCATTCTCAGCCACTCCTCGGCCAAAAAAAACCCCCGTTGTATGGATCGGATGAAGCCAAAACCAATGACTGCATCTCAAACGATCCCTCTGTTAAAATACTGAAGTTTGCAGATGACACAACAGTGATTGGTCTCATTAATCTTCTCATCACTCCTGATCACCCATCCCCTCCCATTTGTATGACTGTAACTTTATCGCTTGTATCCTTACAATCTATATTGACTGTTTCCTAGTATGATTTGATTGCTTATTTGTACCCTATGACTATCATTAAGTGGTGTACCTGATGATTCTTGATGAATGTATCTTTTATGTATATTGAGAGTATTTACACCAATTCTTTGTGTATCCAATCCCACTTGGCCAATAAAAGAACTCTATTTTATTCTTATTGTACCCTATGACTATCATTAAGTGTTGTTGTACCTGATGAGTCTTGACTCTTGACGAATGTATCTTTTCTTTTATGTGCACTGAGAGTATTTGCACCAAGACAAATTCCTTGTGTGTCCAACCACACTTGGCCAATAAAGTATCCTATCCTATCCTATCCTATCCTATCCTATCCTATCCTATCCTAACCTATCCTAACCTATACTATTCTATTCTTATTGTACCCTATGACTATTATTAAGTATTGTACCTGATGATTCTTGACTCTTGATGAATGTATCTTTTCTTTTATGTATACTGAGAGTATTTACACCAAGACAAATTTTTGTGTGTCCAACCACATTTGGCCAATAAACTATTCTATTCTATTCTATTCTGTTCTATTCTATTCTATTCTATTCTATTCTATTCTATTCTATTCTATTCTATTCTATTCTATTCTATTATTATTCTATTCTATTCTATTCTATTCTATTCTATTCATTTGAGACAATGTCGAATCCGCATACAGACAGGAGGTTGTACAACTTGCCTCGTGGTATAACCAGAAGAATCTGGAACTGAACATACTCAAAACCATAGAAATGGTGGTAGACTTTAGGAGAAACCCTCCCATACTACCACCTCTTACAATACTAGACAACACAGTATCAACAGTAGAGACCTTCACATTTCTACGTTCTACTATATCACATGACCTAACATGGACACCTAACATCAAAAACATCATAAAAAAAGCACAACGATGAATGTTCTTCCTGCACCAACTCAAGAAGCTCAAACTGCCCAAAAGAAGCTGCTGATCCAGTTCTACAGAGGAATGATGGAGTCTATCATCTGCACCTCTATAACTGTCTGGTTTGGCTCTGCAACCCAACAGGACAGACACAGCATTCTCAGCAACTCCTCAGCCAAAAAAACCCATTGTACGGGTCGGGTGAAGCCAAAGTCGATCATTATTACGGCATTAAAGTAGCCCGTGAGAGGAAATGCAAAAGAAACTTCATTTGTTGTCATTTGCAATTGTTGCGGTCCATGGTGGGCTGCTGCAGATTTTTTTAAACGACCAATTCTCTGGCTGGGTAGGCGTGGCTGGTTGGTCCTGTGACTGGGTGGGAGACGTCACTCATCATACCCAGCTCTGCCTCCTGGCCACCCTCCTCGAAGGAAGAGGTGGGATTCAGCTGGTTGGGGCTAATCCCACCATTGGCTGGCCCTGCACCCACCATTTTGGGGGCATTTTCAGGCCGTGTTTGGCCCGAAAAATGGCCAAAAATGGCCCAAAAACCAGCCTGAAAACACCCCAAAAAACAGGCCAAAAATAGGCAGGCCAGCCAGTGGTAGGATTTGCCAGTTTGCTGAACTGTGCCTAATCTTAACTAGCAGGAGACCCTGTACCAGTCTCTTCTTAAAATCCTCCAGTGATGGAGCGCCTGCTCACCATTTCTTGTGGCAAGCTGTTCCACTGGTTAATTGTCCTCCCTGCTAGATAGTTTCTCCTTAACTCCAGGTTGCTTCTCTCCTTGATGAGTTTCCATCCATTGCTTCTTGTCCTGCCCTCAGGGGCTTTGGAAAATAAGTTGATCCCCCCTCTTCTGTTGGGGCAGCCCCTCAAATGCTGGAAGACTGCTATCATGTCCCCCCGGTCCTTCTTTTCTCTAGACTAGGCATACTGAATTCCTGCGTTCTTCGCATGTTTTCGTCTCCAGGCCAGGGGTGCGATTCAACCGGTGTAACGACCGGTTCGGTGAGTGTTTGCTATTGACCTTCTCCAGCAATCCCTGTGTGTTACACAGCTAACACGCAAGGCAACTCAGTATGCTGCGCGAATCCGCTGAGCTTGAAAAACAGGATATTAAAACACAGCCTAGAGTCCGGGCAGGCAAGGGGGCCCAACAGCTGATCGTCAGAACAAACCAAACCGTTTTCCTTCCAGCTGATCCTTGGAGCTACCGGTTCGGCCGAACCAGGCTGAACTGTAGGATCCCACCCCTTACTCCAGGCCCTTCATCACCTCAGTTGCTCTTCTCTGCACTTTTCCCCCCCCAAAGTCTCAACCTCTCTCTCTCTTTTTTTTGGTAATTTGGTGACTGAAACTGTAATGTGGTCACTAAATGAACCATTGTAACTCGAGGACTATCCAAACTTGTAAGCTTTGATGCACCAACTACTTGTCGCCAGAAGGGCCAAAAAGAAAGAAAGAAAAGAAAAGAAAGAGAGAAAGAGAAAGAGAAAGAGAAAGAAAGAAAGAAAGAAAGAAAGAAAGAAAGAAAGAAAGAAAGAAAGAAAGAAAGAAAGAAAGAAAGAAAGAAAGAAAGAAAAAGAAAGAAAAGGAAAGAAAGAAAGACGGAAAGGAAGAAAGAAAGAAAAGAAAAGAAAAGAAAAGAAAGAAAGAAAGAAAGAAAGAAAGAAAGAAAGAAAGAAAGAAAGAAAGAAAAGAAAGAAAGACAGATAAAAGAAAGAAAGAAAGAAAGAAGAAAGAAAGAGAAAGAAAGAAAGAAAAGAAAGAAAGAAAAGAGAAAGAAAGAAGGAAAGGAAGAAAGAAGAAAGAAAGAGAAAGAAAGAAAGAAAAGAAAGAAAGGAAGGAAGGAAGGAAGAAAGAAAAGAAAGAAAGAAAGAAAGAAAGAAAGGAAGAAAAAGAAAGAAGGAAAGAAAGAAAGGAAGGAAGGAAAAAAGAAAGAAAGAAAGAAAGAAAAGAAAGAAAGAAAGAGAAAAAAAAGGAAGGAAAGAAAGAAAGAAAGAAAGAAAGAAAAGAAAGGAAGGAAGGAAGAAAGAAAGAAAGAGAAAGAAAGAAGGAAAGAAAGAAAGGAAGGAAGGAAGGAAGAAAGAAAGAAAGAAAAGAAAAGAAAGAAAGAAAGAAAGAGAAAGAAAGAAGGAAAGGAAGAAAGAAGAAAGAAAGAGAAAGAAAGAAAGAAAAGAAAGAAAGGAAGGAAGGAAGGAAGAAAGAAAAGAAAGAAAGAAAAGAAAGAAAGAAAGAAAGAAAGAAAAAAGAAAGAAGGAAAGAAAGAAAGGAAGGAAGGAAAAAAGAAAGAAAGAAAGAAAGAAAAGAAAGAAAGAAAGAGAAAAAAGAAGGAAGGAAAGAAAGAAAGAAAGAAAGAAAGAAAGAAAGAAAGAAAGAAAGAAAGAAAGAAAAGAAAAGAAAGAAAGAAGGAAAGGAAGAAAGAAGGAAAGGAAGAAAGAAAGAAAAGAAAAGAAAGAAAGAAAAGAAAGAAAGAAAGAGAAAAAAAGAAGGAAGGAAGGAAGGAAGGAAGGAAGGAAAGAAAGAAAGAAAGAAAGAAAGAAAGAAAGAAAGAAAGAAAGAAAGAAAGAAAGAAAGATGAGTGGCATATTTGTGATGGTCATCCTGAAGTTCTCTCTTCTCATGGACAGGCTTGCCAGAATTGCTCAGGACTTCCTGGTCATGTGACCTGCAGGAGCCAATCCCGTTTTCGGTCGGTGCCATTATTTTTTCAGTTCAGTCGTCCAAGGTGCTGAGCTTGTGTAGACGCCCCGTGTGAATAATTGATGTTTGCTATCTATTATTGAAGCCATTGTGTCCTTCATAATTGCCCACACCGGTCATAAATGATCGTTTGCTGGTAGCTTGGAAAAAAAAAAAAAGACATGGCAAAGGGACGTTTGGTACCCCAGCCTCTTCGCTTTTATCGGCTTACGCTCTCTTTTGGCCACTGGAAACGCAGGAGATCCTTGGACTTATGGCTGCGATGGAGCCCCCAGATGTACGTCGCTAAGCAAAACCTGTGTTAAGGGAGCTTTGATCCCTTTTTAACTCCCTTTCTTGCCGGGGGCGCTTAAGTAAATCACGGAAAGATGTTGAGTTAGTAAGAATGATGGTTAAGTGAATTTGGCTTCCCTCGTAGACTTTGCCGGTCAGAAGTTTGCAAAAGGGGATTGCGTGCACCCCCCCAGATAATGCAACCATCATAAATAGGAACCGTCTCCTGGTAATTGGCCCAAAGTCACCCAGGTGGCTCTCATGCCTAAGGCGGGACTAGAACTCTCTGTCTCCTGGTGATTGGCCCAAAGTCACCCAGATGGCTTTCATACCTAAGGCGGGACAAGAACTCACTGTCTCCTGGTGATTAGCCCAAAGTCACCCAGATGTCTTTCATATCTAAAGTGGGACTAGAACTCTCCGTCTCCTGGTGATTGGCCCAAAGTCACCCAGATGTCTTTCATATCTAAAGTGGGACTAGAACTCTCCATCTCCTGGTGATTGGCCCAAAGTCACCCAGATGGCTTTCATATCTAAAGTGGGACTAGAACTCACTGTCTCCTGGTGATTGGCTTAAAGTCACCCAGCTGGCTTTCATATCTAAAGTGGGACTAGAACTCTCCGTCTCCTGGTGATTGGCCCAAAGTCACCCAGATGGCTTTCATGCCTAAAGTGGGACTAGAACTCTCCGTCTCCTGGTGATTGGCCCAAAGTCACCCAGATGGCTCTCCGTCTCTGGTGATTGGCCCAAAGTCACCCAGATGGCTTTCATGCCTAAGGCGGGATTAGAACTCTCCGTCTCCTGGTGATTGGCCCAAAGTCACCCAGATGGCTTTCATATCTAAAGTGGAACTAGGACTCACTGTCTCCTGGTGATTGGCTTAAAGTCACCCAGCTGGCTTTCATGGCTAAGGTGGGACTAGAACTCACCACCTCCCAGTTTCAAGCCTGGTGCCACAAGACTTCTCTTTCCTATGTTTCCAGCTGGAACAAGTTCAGCTAAATTCTTCAGCAGTTTTTAAATATTCAAGGTTAGGAATTGTGGGATTCGGTTTACGACAGCATGTGGCTTGAAAGTAAACGCCTCCCATCAGTCAATCCTTAGCTCCACTGGGGTTCTGATCCTACCTAACTGGACTTCACCCTCCAGATGATTTCCTTCCTCTGCTGGCTTTTCTCATGGCCCTCTTAGACGAACAGCTATCCAATCTCCTGACCAGAAGCTGGACACTTGATCGTTTCATGTTCTTTTAGGTCTTTGCAGATGAATACATTTTGCCTGGCTAAAAATAATGATTTTTTGGGGGGGAGAATGATTTGGATGTTTGGGTAAGTGGTCTGCGGGAAGAGCTGCATGAATTCAGCCCGAGTCCCAGAAGATGCTTTCAGTAGGTGGATGGACGGAGGAGAAGAAGGAGGAGGAGGAAGAAGAGAAGGAGGAAGAAGAAGGAAGAGAAGAAGGAGGAGGAAGAGGAAGAGGAGGAGGAGGTAAGAACAGAATTTGAAGGCAACCAACCTTTTCAGCCACCAGGTGCATTTCCTGGAAGGAGAGTGCCCTCTAGTGGAGCAGAAAATTCTGGGGAAGGGGTTCTACATTGAGGGGGGTGCTTCCCTTCCCTTGGATTCTATCTATCTATCTATCTATCTATCTATCTATCTATCTATCTATCTATCTATCTAGATATCTAGATATAGATATAGATATAGATAGATATAGATATAGATATAGATATAGATATAGATATAGATATAGATATATGAGAAAGACCATTCACGCATCATCACAAAATCTCCAGAACCGTAAAGCCTACAAACTTGAAATTTGGCACAAATGTTCCTCTTGGCTTCTAGGGGCTAAGAAAGGATTTTTCAAAATGACCATCAGAGCATTTCGATATGATTATTATTAACACGCTCTGATGCTAAGGAGTTCTACTCCCCCTCATCCCCGCCTGAAAAGAAATCTCTTCCAAATGCAAAACACAAACAGAGGAGTTTCAGTTTCAGTTTCACAGCACCAAGCAGCTTCAGTACAGAACAGTTGAGCTAAGCCACGCCCAGGCTCCTTGCTGTCTCCTTCTTGCTCACACAGCAAATACTGTTTCAGCCCTCAATTCTCTCACACACTGACAGGACGCTAGCCAGAGGAATACCGATGGATACTGGTAGGCAGAGACAGAATTTTCCCCCCTTGTTTTCCTCCCAAAAAACTAAGCCCGATCACATAGTTTCATAGCAAAGCATGGGTATCCAGCTAGTCAAGCAGAATAGAGTTGGAAGGGACCTTGGAGGTCTTCTAGTCCATCCCTCTACTCAAGCAAGAGAACCTATCCAATCTCAGACAAGTGACTGTCCAGTCTCTTCTTAAAAACCTCCAGTGATGAAACACCCACAACTTCTGGAGGCAACTCCTGCTCCACTGGTTGATTGTTCTCAGTGTGAGGTAGTTTCTCCTTAATTCCAGGTTGCTTGTCTCCTTGATGGGCTTCCATCCATTGTTTCTTGTCCTGACCTCTGGTGCTTTGACCCCTTCTTCTGTGCGGCAGCCCCTCAAATGCTGGAAAAGTGCTATCTAATAAAGGAGAATATTTGCAGCTCAGGGTTGACATGTGGAGTCTTTGGTGCTCTCTTGCTTGTTTTCTTGCAGATGTTTCATTACCGAGCTGGGTAACTTCATCAGTGCTAGAAAGGAGGGGAGTTTGCAGGGAAGAGGAGGAGGAGGAGGAGGAGGAGGACTGTGGGGTCCTGACGCTCTCTGAGCCTGGTTGTTTTCTTGCAGACATTTCATTACCGAACTGGGTAACTTCATCAGTGCTAGAAAGGAGGGGAGTTTGCAGGGAAGAGAGGAGGAGGAGGAGGAGGAGGAGGAGGAGGAGGAGGAGGAGGAGGAGGAGGAGGAGGAGGAGGAGGAGGAGGAGGAGGAGGAGGAGGAGGACTGTGGGGTCCTTGACGCTCTCTGAGCCTGGTTGTTTTCTTGCAGACGTTTCATTACCGAACTGGGTAACTTCATCAGTGCTAGAAAGGAGGGGTGTTTGCAGGGAAGAGGAGGGGAGGAGGAGGAGGTGGTGGTGGTGGAGGAGGAGGAGGAGGAGGAGGGGGAGGAGAAGGAGGAGGAGGACTGTGGGGTCCTTGACGCTCTCTGAGCCTGGTTGTTTTCTTGCAGATGCTTCATTACCGAACTAGGTAACATCATCAGTGCTCGAAAGGAGATGGGGTTTGCAGGGAGGAGGAGGAGGAGGACGGTGGGATCCTTGGTGCTCCCTGAGCTTGCTTGTTTCCTTGCAAATGTTTCATTACCAAACTAGGTAACATCATCAGTGCTACTGCTCTCGTGTCACCTTTAGATCCCTTCTCTGAGATTTTTACCCTGATTTTCAAATGTTTCTATTTAGGTGTCGATTCAAAAAGGTTGTGCCATGATGTGTAACGCTGAACTTCAGAGGTTCTATGCCATAAAGAATGAAAAATATCCCCACTCCCCAGTGAGGGAAATTGCTAAAAAAAGGGGAACTACTGAAACCCAAAGAAAGAAGCTCTCACAAATGACGCAGCTATTCATTGCTTTTCTTCTTCTTCTTTGCTTTGCAAACCCTGTGGTTTCTTGACAAGAATCTTGGTGTATTTTTGGTGTTGACAGTGTCACAGCCATTTTCACTCCACGAGGAAAACAAATTGACACCAATTTTCTTCCACCCCGGAACACTTACATTCAAATCAGTGGTGGATTCAAATTATTTTACTGTCCTGTGGGCGTGGCTTGGTGGGCATGGCAGAGGAAGGAGATACTGCAAAAATCCCCATTCTCTCCCCACCCCACTAGCCTGCTTTCCAGCTCCATTCTCCTGTGCAGGGCAACCAAAGAAGACTCAGCCGATCAGCTGGGACTCAATGAGAGGTGAAGAATAGATGGGGTTTGCAGGGCCAGTCAGAGTGGGATTTGCCCGTTCTTCGATCCACTCATTCTGCTACCTGTACTCCAGAACAAATTTCCACTACCGATACTCCAGAACTGTTCCAAACCAGCTGAATATCACCTCTGATTCAGATGAACTACACAACCTCCTGATCCAACAGAAACAGCAGGGGTGGGATTCTACCAGTTCGCACCTATTCTCTAGAACCGGCTGTTAACATTCTAAGCAGTTCAGAGAACTGGTTGTTAGAAGAAATTACTGGCCTAATCCTGTAAGGAAGGCAGGAAGGAAACATTCTGGTGTTGCTTACAGAAACTGCCTCTCCATTAACCCTTATTACATTCTTGGAAGGACTAGACTTCCTGTCTCTGGAACTTCTCTGGGGTTTTTTTCCCCCTCCTTTGCTGGTACTTTGCTTGTGTGGAGTGACCATTCAAAGTTACAATGGCACTGAAAAAAGTGACTTATGACCATTTTTCACACTTACAACTGTTACAGCATTCCCACAGTCTTGAGAAGCCAGGCGAGGAGATGCGTGCCTCGACGTGAGTGATATTGAGTTGGCCACGCCCAGCCAATAACATGACCACAAGCCATGTCCACCCAGTCACATGACCACCAAGCCACACCCACCACCTTAGCCACGCCCACAGAACCAGTTGTTAAAAAATTTGAATCCCACCCCTGAGAAACAGAGAGCAAAATTGAAAAAAATATATTCTCAAGAGCAACGGACAAACTGGAAGCTGAACAATTTTTAAAAGGTTATATCATATATCTCTATATCTATCTATCTATCATCTATCTATCTATCTATCTATCTATCTATCTATCTATCTATCTATCTATCTATCTGTATCTATCTATATCTATATCTACATTTACCTACCTACCTACCTACCTATCTATATCTATATGTATCTATCTATATCTATCTATCTATATCTACATATCTACATCTCTCTCTCTCTCTCTCTCTCTCTCTCCATCTCCATCTCCATCTCTATCTCTATCTTTATCTCTCTCTCTATATCTACATATCTACATCTACCTACCTACCTACCTCTATCTCTATCTCTATCTCTATCTCTATCTCTATCTCTATCTCTATCTCTATCTCTATCTCTATCTCTTAGTCTATCTCTATCTCTATCTCTATCTCTATCTCTATCTCTATCTATCTATCTATCTATCTATATCAGTGCGCTATAGATATAAGCCATGTCATTTATTCTGAATTATCAATACTATGTCGCAGGAACGGGTGTCTTTGCATAGTTAATCAGCCAATCCCATTATCATTGGGTCTCTTGTGGAATCAACGCGTGATTCTGCATGATCCTATTGATATGATCTTTCACCTTTAACTGTGACATTTCTGTCCTGGGTCGATTAGGAACACTCTTCCCCACAGAGAGCTATTGATTTGAAAGACTCTTCAGTCCATTTGCAACATGTGGCTTCAACATTGTGGCAAAATGCACCAGTCGCTTCTCCACGACCATATATTTAATTAATAAGCACAGCTTTGACGTTTTGCATAAAGCTATCATGAATCCTCATATATAGATAAATAGAACAGCGCGGGCATTAAAACAAAACCAAAAGAAGTTAAAATCAAATTGTTATGGAGTTCCTGAAAACGTTTAAAACCATATTGTTGCATCTCTGATTTATATCGATATATAAATCATATATATTATGCATATATTTTATAATATTATATAATGTATATGTTTTTATGATTAAATAAGCAATGACTTATCGCTTTGTTATTTCTATATATACTGAGAACTTACAAACTGGAGACAAATTCCTTGTGTGTCTAATCACACTTGGCCAATAAACTATTCTATTCTGTGCTGTTCTGTTCTGTTCTCTATTCTATGCTATGCTACGCTACGCTACACTATGCTATGCTATGCTATGCTATGCTATGCTATGCTATGCTATGCTATTCTTAATTCTATTCTATTCTATTCTATTCTGTTCTGTTCTATTCTATTCTATTCTATATTCTATCCTCTGTTCCTGTTCTGTTCTATATTCTTTCCTTTCCTTTCCTTTCCTTTCCTTTCCTTTCCTTTCCTTTCCTTTCCTTCCCTCCCTTCCCTCCCCTCCCCTCCCCTCCCCTCTCCTCTCCCCTTCCTTTCCCTTCCATTTCAATGATTCACTTAACAACTATAGCAAGAAAGGTCATAAAACATGGTAAAAGTCACTTAACAAATGGTCTCATGACCCAACTAGGTACCATCACCAGTGCTAGAAATGGTGTGGGGTGTGAGAAGGAGGAGGAGGAGGAGGAGAAGGAGGAAGAGGAGGGGGAGGACTGTGGTGTCCTTGCTGGCTTGTTTTCTTGCAGACGTTCCATGACCCAGCTAGGTAACATCATCAGTGCTAGTGGTTGTACGTTGAGGACAGCTTGAACTTCGAAATGCAGCCCAGGGGACATGGCGATCAGAGGGACCACAACAAGCCAAGAACACCAGAGGAAATTCCTCAATTCTAAGCAGGGAAGAGCACCCTCGGAATAGCCGTGGTCTCTGAACCCGGTCCATGATGCCCCTGCCATCGGATGCCCCTGGTGAGAGGTCGTGGCCTGGGACAGAGATGGGCCGAGCTCCCTCTGCCAGCCCCGAAGGAACCTTTGGACGGTGTTGGTTGGGGGTTAAGGGCAGAAACATTTTGTTGCAATGTTGAACACGGAATAATTAAATCCAGTTCTCTGATAAAGCAGCCCCCCCTCCCCCGATTGATTTACGACCCCTCCTGGTTTTGCCAGGGCCCTTCGGTGGAAACCTGATGCTTAATTATCATCGCAGGAATTCTCGGTTTGTCAGGAAGTGATTTTCCATCAGGAGGGTGATTAGCCCTTTCGATGCTGGAAGCGTTTTTATCCCCCCACCGCCGCATTTCTTGCAGCTGCCGCTGTGAGCGTGGAAGGGTCCTCACTGGGGGGAAAAAGGCAGAGGGGAGAGGGGAGCTAAAAGGCAGGCCGTCCTTCACTTACGACCACCAATGGAGGCCCAACGTTTCTGTGGCTAAAGGTGTTAATAGGATAGGATAGAATAGAATTAGAATTAGAATTAGAAAAGAATAAGAACAGAATGGAATGGAATGGAATGGAATGGAATGGAATGGAGTAGAGTAGAGTAGAGTAGAGTAGAGTAGAATAGAATAGAATAGAATAGAATAGAATAGAATAGAATAGAATAGAATAGTTGAATAGAATAGAATTAGAATAGAATAGAATAGAATAAGAATGGAATGGAATGGAATAGAATAGAATTAGAAGAATTAGAAGAATTAGAATAGAATAGAATAGAATAGAATAGAATAGAATAGAATGGAATGGAATGGAATGGAATGGAATGGAATGGAATGGAATAGAATAAGAATAGAATAGAATAGAATAAGAATAAGAATAAGAATAAAAATGAATAGAATAAAATAGAATTACAATAGAATAAGAATAGAATAAGAATAAAATAGAATAAGAATAGAATAGAATAAAAATAAGTATAGAATAGAATTAGAATAGAATAAGCATAAGAATAGAGTAAGCATAAGAATAGAGTAGAGTAGAGTAGAGTAGAGTAGAATAGAATAGAATAGAATAGAATAGAATAGAATAGAATAGAATTCTTTATTGGCCAAGTGTGATTGGACACACAAGGAATTTGTTTTCAGTGCATATGCTCTCAGTGTACATAAAAGAAAAGATACATTCGTCAAGAGTCAAGAATCATCAGGTACAACACTTAATGATAGCCATAGGGTACAAATAAGCAATCATATCATACTAGGAAACAGTCAATATAAATCGTTAGGATATAAGGGACAAAGTTTCAGTCATACAGTCACAAGTGGGAGGGGATGGGTGATAAGGAGTGATGAGAAGATTAACAGTAATAGTAGTGCAGACTTTGTAAATAGTTGAACAGTATTGAGGGAATTATTTGTTTAGCAGAGTGATGGCATTTGGGGGAAAAACTGCCCTTGTGTCTAGTTGTTCTGGTGTGCAGAGCTGTATAGCGTCGTTTTGAGGGTAGGAGTTGAAACAGTTTATGTCAGGATGTGAGGGGACTGTAGGTATTTCCACAGCCCTCTTTTTGACTAGTGCAGGATACAGGTCCTCCATGGAAGGCAGGTTGGTAGCCATTGTTATTTTCTGCAGTCCTAATTATCCTCTTGAGTCTGTGTCTGTCCTGTTGGGTTGCAGAGCCAAACCAGACAGTTATAGAGGTGCAGATGACAGACTCCATCATTCCTCTGTAGAACTGGATCAGCAGCTTCTTTGGGACAGTTTGAGCTTCCTGAGTTGGCGCAGAAACAACATTCTTTGTGGTGCTTTTTTGATGACGTTTTTGATGTTAGGTGTCCATTTTAGGTCATGTGAATTTTGCCCCGTTTTATGACCTTTCCTGTCTGCCCCCCTCGGGGCCTTTAAGTGAATTGGCCACCGTTGTGAAGGGAGTTGCGCACGGTGGTTCGGTGACTCTAGCTTCCCCTGTCAACTCTCTAATTTTTTAAACTTTTTATTATTTTATTAATGTTTTAAATTTTTTAAAAATTAAAAAAAATTAATTTTTTAACTTTTTTTAACTTTTTATTTTTTTTATTTATTAATTATTTTATTAATTTTATTATTTTTAAAAGTTATTAATTTATTGATTTATTGATTTGATTTTTATTGATTTATTAATTTATTGATTTATTAATTTTATTAATTTATTTAACCTCTTTTCAACCTTTCTGAAAAATACCTTTGTTTTTAATGTCATATTATGGAATATTGGTTGTACTAATTATGGCCAGCTTAGGTCTAGGTTAGAAAGTCAGAGGCCCTGAGTTCAAGTCTTGCCTTAGTCATGAAAGCCAGGTGGGTGACTTTGGGCCAATCACCAGGAGATGGTGAGTTCTAGTCCCGCCTTAGCCTTGAACACCATTTGGGTGAATTTGGGCCAATCACCAGGACGAGAGGTGGTATTCAGCTGGTTCTGAATGGTTCTGGAGAAGTGGTAGCGGAAATTTTGAGTGGTTCGGAGAACTGGCCAATCCCACCTCTGATTGGCCCCGCCTCATCTATCCTCTGCCTCCTGAGTCCCAGCTGATTGGCCAAATCTTCTTTGATTGCCCTGCATAGGAGAATGGAGCTGGAAAGCAGGTTAGTGGGGTGGGGAGGGAAGGGGGATTTTGCAGATATGCTCCCCCTGCCATGCCCACCAAGCCACGCCCATAGAACTGGTAGTAAAAAAAATTGAATCCCATCACTGACCAGGAGATAGTGAGTTCTAGTCCCGCCTTAGGCATGAAAGCCAGCTGAGTGACTTTGGGCCAATCATCAGGAGTCGGAAAGTTCTGGTCCCACTTTAGGGGATTAGATGTTTGGACTTAGTTTCACATGGAACCAAGCTCCAAACTATCAGAAACAGCTTCGGTTTTGAAAAAAAAACAACCCACGTTCTCCATTTTGTACATGCCGCTATTTGAAGCCTCGTCTTCTCAACGATTCCAAAAAGACAAGTTTTGTTTTGTTTTTGCTTGACTTCTTGCTCTTCAAATCCTGCATTTTAAAACCCCAGCGATGATTCATGCCAAAGTCATCCTGCCTCCTGTCTCCAAACCAGTCCTGGTACGTCCATACCAAGGATTCCTTTTGCATTTTACATGACTCCAGGGTTTATTCTTCTCGCCTGTCAAGTCGGTTCAAATCATTTGACATAGACTAGAACAATTTTCCTCAGCTGGGTCTGTTGTTTATCCCGTGTGTATTTGGATCACAACTGCTGCACTGTCTCTTCCTCCTCCTCCTCCTCCTCCTCCTCCTCCTCCTCCTCCTCCTCCTCCTCCTCCTCCTCCTCCTCCTCCTCCTCCTCTTCTTTTCTTCTTCCTCCTCCTTTTCTCCTTCCTCCTCTTCTTCCTCTTCTTCCTCTTCCTCCTCCTCCTCTTCTTCCTCTTCTTCTTCTTCCTCCTCCTCTTCTTCCTCTTCCTCTTCCTCCTCTTCCTCCTCTTCCTCCTCTCCTCTTCCTCCCTCCCCCTCCTCTTCCTCCTCCTTCTTAAGAGAAAACATTTTGGATCATTTCTACTCGGTCAGAGAAAAGTTTTATTTTTCCAAATACAAATTCACTTACACGAGTCATTCATTTGTGAGGCAAAATTAGAATACCGAAATGCAACATTGTACATTCGACAATATATAAAACGTGAACAATTGTGCATGAACTCACACGCAGCAGAATTGCGAGACAACTCTGAATTATTCAGGACTTGGACACGGTGTGAGATCTGTTGACTTCACTACGCTTACTTGAGAGAGTAAACATTTCTTACTCAGCGTTTTTCTAGCACCTAATTTGGTTGGTGATTCAAGGGGATAGTTGTGTTAAAGCCTCTTTTCCCTGCATCCTCCAGGCTTTGAGCCACACTTTCAACACAACCTTTGATGGACAATCGACTTCGTTAAAAACTACACATTGCAAAAAAATAAAATGAAATCTTGCTATTATTATAGTGAAGTGAAACGAACTGTTCTCTTTCATAAATACTCGGGTTGTTTCATTTGCTTCTACAAGCCTTTCAATGAAATCCCCCCCTTTTAAAAAGACCCTGATATTCAAAATACCACAACCCTGCCAAAATGCGTTTAGTACAATGGTAAATACCATTTCAACTTGCCACTTTCCCAAATGAGGCCCCTAAAGAAATTCAAAAAGACCTTCCGGCTCTATTCTGATTGATTGATTGATTGCAGTCTGCTCTGGGTGTAATGTAACAGTGGTCTTAGCATGATCCTAATGTTTTAAAGGAAGTCTATGCAGATTCTCAGCCATCCAGGTCATGATTGTCCCAAAAGTGCTTTTTTCAAGAGGCAACTGGACTTAATAATTGGTTCCCACCCCACCTCTTTTAAGATGTTTCGCTTTTCATCCAAGAATGAGCTGAAGTCTTAGTGGATATCAGCTAAATAGGAGCCAGCAGTGTGCAGCAGCAGCCAAAAAAGTCGATGTAATCCTAAATTGCATTAACAGAGTGATACAATTGAGATCAAGGGAGGCACTAATGCCACTCTGTAAAGCCTTAGTAAGACCACACCTAGAGTCCTGCATCCATTTTTGGTTACCACACTATAAAAAAAGATGTTGAGACTCTAGAAAGAGTGCAGAGAAGAGCAACCAGGATGATGAGGGGACTGGAGGCTAAAACATATGATGAACGGTTGCAGGAACTGAGCCTGGCTAGTCTAAGGAAGAGAAAGACCAGGGGAGTCATGATAGCGGTCTTCCAATATTTGAGGGGCTACCACAGGGAGGAAGGGGTCAAGCTATTTTCTAAAGCACCTGAAGGCCAGACAGGGAATAATGGATGGAAACTGAACAAGGAGAGATTCAACCTGGAAATAAGGAGAAACTTTCTGACAGTGAGAACCATCAACCCATGGAACAGCTTACCCCGGAAAGTTGTGGGAGCATCATCCCTTGAGATTTTCAAGAAGATTGGACTGCCATTTGTCGGAAATGGTGTAGGGTCTCCTGCTTGGGCAGGGGGTTGGACTAGATGACCCACAAGGTCCCTTCCACCTCTGTTAATCTGTATCTGTATTTTCAAAACCACCCAAAGGCAGGACAAGGAACGGATGGATAGAAACTGAACAGGGAGAGATTCAACCTGGAAATAAGGAGATTTTTTTCTGACAGTGAGAACCATCAATCCATGGAACAGAAGTTGCCTCTGGAAGTTGTGGGAGCTTCAACATTGGAAGCTTTTGAGAAGAGACTGGACTGCCATCAGTCAGAAATGGTGTAGGGTCTCCCGCTTGGGCAGGGGGTTGGACTAGATGACCTACAAGGTCCCTTCCAACTCTCTTAACTTGTTAATTAATTTACCATCCCTGGAAGCTTTCCAAGAAGAGGTTGGGCTGCCATTTGTCAGAAATGGTGTTGGGTTTCCTGCTTGGCCCGGAGGGAAACCCACCCTAGATGACCTCAAGGTCCCTTCCAACTCTCTTAACTTGTTAATTAATTTACCATCCCTGGAAGCTTTCCAAGAAGAGGTTGGGCTGCCATCTGTCAGAAATGGTGTTGGGTTTCCTGCTTGGCCCGGGAGGAAACCCACGCGCGCGGCAGGGGGTTGGACTAGATGACCTCAAGGTCCCTTCCAACTCTGCTCATCTGTAAGATCTGTAACAGCGGGAAAGCCCCCCCTCCCCCCGAAAGTTCAGTTGCCTCTTGAAAAAAAGCACCTTTGGTTTTTTTTTTTTTAAAGGAAGGTCTCTTCGTTGATCCTTGGACGGGGGAAAAGAGTCTGCGCCCGGCTGCTACAGCGATGCCTTTTTCTCTCCTCTGGCACCTCCGAGGCCATCCGAACCGGGAGGAAAACTCCCTTTCAAGTTGATTAACACCAGAGCCCGCGTGCGAGGTGGGGTGCGTTTCTCGCGCCCGTCGGACCTTTTTTCCCCCCGCCTTTCTCTTTGCATTTGGAAACGGATAAGTCATGGAAAAAACCCTCGGGGCCCCGGCGCGCCTTTGTTCTCTTCTCCCCCTTTAATTTGATTGCAAACAGATGAAAGGCGCGATTGGGAGGTGGGGGGGGTTGGGTGCCACTGGGAAGAGGGGGCGCGACAATGACCCCCCGTCCGCAGAACCCCTCGAAAGGCGCTGGTAGCGTTTTAAGCTTCTCTCAAGTTGATCAAAGGCCCGCGACCCGTCTAGACAGCCGAGGTGTGAGCGCACAAGTGGCTTCCATTACGCGCCGGTACAGGGCCATTGTTCTGGGGCTGGGGGGGCGGGCTGGTGGGGGGAACCCCTGTTTTTCTTCACCAGCCAGCCGGTGATTGATTTCGGGGAGGTGGCCGAGCGCCCCTGGCCGGGGAAGAAAACCCAAGCGGGGTTCGGCTGCGTCGGCCGGGCGCGCAACTGCCCGTCACTTTTAGCGCAAAGTGACACCTGAAAGGAGCGCTGGAGTCTCGGGAGGGTCCTTCCTTCCTTCGGCTCTCGGCTTCGATCTGGGGGAGGAGGAGGAGGACTGTGGGGTCCTTGGTGCTCTCTAAGCTTGGTGGTTTTCTTGCAGACGTTTCATGACCCAACTAGGTAACATCATCAGTGCTGGAAGGGGGGGTTGCAGAGAGGAGGAGGAGGAGGATGAAAAGAAAATACAGAATAGAGAATAACAGAGGTGGAAGGGACCTTTGGGGGTCTTCTAGTCCAGTAGCCCCAAACTTTTGGCGCACCAGCGATCAGTTCCCTGGAGAGATGGAGCGGCCGGGCAGGGTATTGCATGCTGCCTGTATCCTTGGGGGGGGCTTCGCTTCTTTGCACGGCCCAGTTTCTGGCATGCCAGGACACCCAGTCCAGATGTTGCATGCAGACCCTTGCTCTAGTCCAATTGTGTGTGTGTGTGTGTGTGTCTTAAGCTGAGGACTCCCGGCAGCGAAACAAACAGAAGGTGAAAAAAGTGATGCTGTGGATGGATCTCAATGATGATGTTAAAGGAAGCAAAATATCTTTACCATCCCCAAGGCATGGGCAAAACTTTGGAGCTCCCCTATAAATGTTTGGAAATTGACAGCTGAAACATTGGAGACACCCTAACATTGGATCCAAAGATTTGCGGGGACTGAAACTACCTTAAGCGTTCCTAGGAAGACTCCAATCCTGTCTCCCCCAGAATTTTTGTCTTCAACCCAAACTCTGCCTCCTCCTCTGGGGTTTGGTAGTTCTCACTGCAGAATAACAGAGTTGGAAGGGACCTTGGAGGTCTTCTAGTCCAACCCCCTCTGCTTGAGCAGGAGACCCTATGGCAGTGGTGGCTAACCTTTTTCGGCTCCCGTGCCGATAAGTGTGTGCGCTTATTATATGCCAGCACTCAGAAGGCAATGCATGCTGGGCCCCCCCCACGCCCCCTGTGCATGCATGCACGATCCCCCTCATGCACCACTCATCTCTGAGCATGCACGCATGGCCCCCCATGCGCCGCCACACATCCCTGCGCATGCATGCACGATCCCCTCATGCACCATGCTTCTCTGCGCATGTGTGCAAGACACCCCCCTTGCGTGCTGCACGTCTATGCATGCACGTATGTCTCCCATGCACCCCTTCCGCCCCCTGCGCATGCGCACCAGATAACCGACAATCAGCTGTTGGGCAATGGCGCACGCACATGCGCAGTGGGGCTCTTCCGGGTGACCTCTCGCGTGCCGGAGGAAATGGCTCTGTGTGCCACTTCCGGCATGCATGCCATAGGTTCGCCAACATGGCCCTATAGCATTTCAGACAAGTGGCTGTCCAGTCTCTTCTTAAAAACCTCCAGGGAATGAAGCCCCCACAATTTCTCGTGGCAAGCAGTTCCACTGGTTAATTGTTCTCACTGTTAGGAAATTTCTTCTTACTTTTGGATTGCTTCTTTCCTTGGTCAGTTTCCATCCCTGGTTTCTTGTCCTGCTTTCTGGTGCTTTGGAAAATAAGCACCAAACTTTGACTCCCCCCTTTGACCCCTTTCCTTTTGTGGGGGGGGGGAAAGGTCAATCCCAGGTTTTGACACCCCCCCTCTTCTTGGCTCACCTGAAATTCAGCAGCATAGAAGAAATAACCTTTCCCCGGGCATCTGCATCTATGTTGCTTGAATAAGAGGGAGAAGAATTATGATCGTCCTTACCTCTTCGCCTATCCGGCAGGGTCTCCTCTGGATGCGTCTGAACCTTTACAAAGGTAAGTGGGCTTAGTTAGGGCAGTGCCGGCCTCACTGCAAAATGGCTTATCCCCTTCCCATTTTTGCCCTGACTGTGTGTTGTGGTTAGCTGGCAGCAGGTGTGGACGGCTGAGGAGAGCGAGGACCCAGGTGAGGGACCCAGGACCGTTAGGGAGTGGATTGTTGCCTTCAGAGATTGTGGGGGCTGGCAGCAGCGATGAGGAGGTTCCCGAGGAGCCTGTGCTAAGTGTGCGTGCGTGCAGGGCTGCTCGCAGGAAAGAGCAGCTACAACAGCACGGGCGACTCGGGAATAAGGCTGCAAGGTAATGGCCCCTCCTTCAAGAAGATAAAAGCCAGCTGTGAAATGAAGGTATTTTGCAGAAGGCAAAGACGTTTTGAACCTCCAGCCTTGTGGACATTCCATTATTCTGAGTTTGTATTTGAAGATTCTTGTATTGTGAATTATTTCTTATCTGTGATTCTTGGCAGCCTCACACAATTTTGGCGAGGCTCGTGCTTATCAAAGTTAATTAGTTTGCAGCAGCCTTTTAATGGGGGATTCGTAAGAATTACTAAAAGGTTTCTGTTCCCTTTGGTTCATGTTTGTTTTATTGGAAAAGGGTTTGGGTCAGAACACTGTGCAATCTTTCCAGAGTCCCATGGCCCTTCCAGGAAGCGCCAGTTGGCGAAAAGTGCTAGCAATGGGCTGTTCTCATCTAGGCTTCCCCAAGATCATAAAGCCGACTCCTAGTCCCGATAAAACCCCTTTTATTTCGGTTAAAGGGAATTCCTCTCCAGCAAAGTCCCAGCAAACAATCTTTCAACTGCAGACCTATATTAGGCTGGGAGAGTTGCCAGGCCGATAGCTTCCAAACGCCATGCTGTAGCAGCAATTACTTGGCAAGAAGTCAGGAACAGATCTTCACCCTAATAAATTGAACTAATTGTCTCCTGCAAACACCACTCTCCTCCCTCTCCTCTCTTATTCCCTATAGGAGGGACCACCGTCCACCTGTGGCTTTACTCCCGAGTCGACCCTTGTTCCTTAACTGTTCCCTTCCTCTGGCAGCTCTGTGCATGCATACATCAGGAACAGGCTCCAGCTGTTCTTCTTCCCTGCTGATCTCCGACTCCGAAGGCAGCTAATAACTATCAGATGGCCCTGGTCCCATCTCTGCCTCCAATGCAGAGCCCTCGTCAGAGCCTTCTGCTGACTCCAGGACTGGCCCATGTTCCTCCCCAACCTCTTCACTGTCAGAATCTGCTGCCAGCTCCACTGGTTACTGGCGGGCCAAAACATGGGCTCTTTCAACTCTCAAGAGAAGAAGGGTCTATCAATGGCCACCTTGTTCATATTAGGAAGGAGTGAAACCCTTTGTCAGGATCTCCCTCATATGTTTCTGGAGAAGGAGCAACTTTGGGTAAAGGTAAAGGTTCCCCTTGCACATATGTGCTAGTCGTTTCCGGCTCTAGGGGGCGGTGCTCATCTCTGTTACAAAGCTGAAGAGCCATTGCTGTCCGAAGACATCTCCGTGGTCATGTAGCCGGCATGACTCAACGCCAAAGGTGCACAGAACACTCTTCCCTTCCCGCCAAAGGGGTCCCTGTTTTTCTACTGGCATTTTTTACATGCTTTCAAACTGCTAGGTTGGCAGAAGCTGGGACAAGGAACGGGAGCTCACTCCATGACGCGGCCTTGGGGATTTGAACCCACCGAACTGCCGACCTCTCTGATCGACAAGCTCATCGTCTTAGCCACTGAGCCACCGGCATCCATGACTTAGGAGTCATCAGTTTCCCCACCAAACTGTTTCTCAGCCCTTCTGTGCCCTTTCAGTCTCCCCGCCATCCCTCTGGGCAGCCCCCTCCCTGCCCCCGTTTCCCAGGCCAACTCAAAGAACCACCAGAGCAGAGATGACAAGTCAAAGACAACATCGGCTGGCCGGGCTCGGTGGTTCCCATGGTTGAGCTTCAGCTGAAGAACAATGAGCAAAACCTCCGCCCATATTTTGTGTTGGTTTAAAAGTTTCTACCTTTGGAGACGTCCGCGTGCTTGTGTGTGTGCGTGCGCGCATCGAATTTGTGGCTCCAAATGGCTTACAAAACCTAAAATTCAATAACAATTAAAAACCACACATTCAGGCCCACTTTTGCTGGGATTTTTTTTTTCCTTCTCAGATGAAAGTATTATCCAGTAGCACCGTTGACCTCAGATATATACATAAGTAATGAGAGAGAAAGTGAATGACATCATTTCACAACAATGGCTTATTTGAAAGTGTCTTCTCCTCAATGGCTTTTAGAGTTAACACATGAAAGCATTCCTTTGGTTAACAGGGTTACCCCCCCTCATACAATATGTGTAGGCTTTCTAGCATAATTAGCATTTTCTCAAAATCACAAACTTTGTTTTTTCCCTAACAAATCAAAAAATCAGACAAAAGCGTGGCAAATCAACTACTATAAAGTGTAAACTACTACAGGTCGTCCTAAAGTCACTTAGTGACAGTTTGAAGTTACAACGGCACTAAAAAAAAGTGACTTATGACTATTGTTCACACTTATTCACCATTACAGCTTCTCCTTGGTCATGCAATCCAAAGTCAGATGCTTGGAAACCAGTTCATACTTATTACGGTTCATACTTACGACGGTTGCTGTGTCCCCGGGTGTGTGTGTCATGTAATCCCCTTTTGCGACCTTCCGCCAAGCAAAATCAACAGAGAAGCTAGATTTACTGAAGAACCGTGTGCCCAGCTTAACAATTCAGCGATTCGCTTAATGACTGTGGAATGACAAGTCATACAACGGGACAAAGCTCGCTCAACCAACATCTCACTTAGCAACATAATTTTTGGGCTCTGTTGTGGTTGTAAGTTGAGGGCTACCTGTACTGTCTGGTGCTTATTTCATACCAGTGGTGGATTCAGCTGGTTCGCACCGGTTCACACGAACTAGTAGCTAACTTTTTCTGCAGTTCGACGAACTGGCTGATTCCACCATTGGCTGGCCCTGCCCTGCCCCACCTCTTTTGAATGTGTCACTTACATCATCTAAGAACTCAGAAGACTTTGATGTCCCTGGTGGCATCCATTATTTTGATACCCTTGACCCCACTGCAGAGATGCCACTCTGGATATATACTGTCAGGATTCCGGCAGCTACCCCCATTTAAATCATGAGTCTCCAGCCGAACTTCTAAAACTTAAAGATTTATTAGGAGTAAACATGCCAGCACTGCCTGGGTTTAGCCGACTCTGAGGCACATCATTCATTGTCACCCTTGACCCTAGTTTTCCTTCCACTCCCTGAGAGTATCGTAATTCATATCCTCCAATGGGACACATCCATAGCCAAGAATCATCAATCATGCTCTCCAGTTAGAATTTTGCCCGGCAGAAACTTTGGTCACCTAGTTACTGTGTTCCTCACAAAATAAGGCCGGGCCTTTTTTTTTTTTTGAGCCCCGAAAAAATGGCTAGGACGTCTTTTCGGGGGTGAATTAATTTCTTCCTCCCCCATGCACCAGCGCTGTCTCCAACAACAGCATCTGAGTCACTCCCACTTTTCCCCCGTCCCCGTAACAACAGGAAAAAAAAGATTTTGAAGTACCTGGGAGTACTGCGTTTTGGTTTAATCCCTAGGGCTGGGTGGGCGTGAGAAGAGCCGAACGAGCGTCTCTGCTGCTGTAACCCTTGGTGCTCCAGCCTCGGGCTCTGCAAGTTTGCAAAAGCCCCAGTGCGCAGCCCGTTCCTGCATTCCAAGCGCCCAGGCCGAGCTGCAGCTGTCCCTCTCTCGCCAGCGCCATCTCCAATAACAGCGGCAGCAGCGGCGGGAACCGTGGAAGTTACAGAGGCAGCTCCCTCACCCGGGAAGCGGCTGAAATGCTTCCATGGTTCCCGCCGCTGCTGTCGCTGTTATTGGAGAATGATTGAGTCTATCATCTGCACCTCTATAACTGTCTGCTTTGGTTCTGCAACCCAACAGGACAGACACAGACTCCAGAGAGGAATTAGGATGGCAGAAAAAATAATGGTTACTAACCTGCCTTCCATGGAGGACCTGCTTAGAAGGCTGTGAAAATATTTACAGACCTCTCACTTCCTGGACACAAACTGTTTCAACTCCTACTCTCCAAACGATGCTATAGAGCACTATACACCAGAACAACTAGAGACAAGGACGGTTTTCCCCCGGACGCCATCACTCTGCTAAACAAATAATTCCCTCAACACTGTCCAACTATTTACAAAGTCTGCAATACTATTACTGTTAATCTTCTCATTCAGTCTTTATCACCCATCCCCTCCCACTTGTGAATATATGACTGTAACTTTGTCCGCTTGTATCCTAACTATTTTTACTGACTGTTTCCCTAGTATGATTTGATTGCTTATTGTACCCTATGATTATTATTAAGTGTTGTACCTGATGATTCTTGACTCTTCTTGATGAATGTATCTTTTCTTTTATGTACACTGAGAGCATTTGCACCAAGACAAATTCCTTGTGTGTCCAATCACACTTGGCCAAGAAAGAATTCTATTCCATCTATTTTGATACATTTTGGCATATTATGTTGCCTCTAAAACATTTTATATAGGTTTTCCTTACACGAGTGGCCCATGTTATTATTATTTTGTTTCTCTCCCATAAAGTTTGCCATTGATCCAAATCGATACCATATCCAAAATGTTTTAGCCCACGCCAACATCGTTTCGTTTACCTGCTCTTGGGGGAAAGAGCTGAAATATTTGACTTCAATTCCACCCCCTCCACACACACACACACACAGCAAATAACATTTTCAAATCCTCCCCTGGAAAAACGGCTTTCACAAGCAGATAAGATCAAAACCCAAGACCCCCTTTGTCTACAAGAGCGCAGCCTCTCCGCTCCGGGTTTCATTGTTTTCCTTTCATAATTAGCTTTTGCACAGCTTTGTCACCCTAATGCGTCTGGATATTCTTCGGTTAATGAAACGGAACAAGAACAAGAGGGCCCTGCTTGCACCATGAGGTCACTTCTACCAGGGAACTGGATTACAACCCCCACCCACCTAAAAAAAGCAGAGCTGGGAAGCGTGACCTGATCAGTCCTGACAGCCACTGCCACATGAAGCCCCCCCACAGCTGCGATGGGAAGATGCTTTGAGCTGTTATCATAACTGCCATCTCCTCTCTTTTAAAGCCCATCGAAACAGCTTCGCATTCTCCAGCAGCTATTGTCAAGGAGAGTGTCCGCTGCATTTGAACAGCCTGAATTGCTTGAACATTTTTAATCGTAGCTTAAAGCTCTCGTGCGGATCATTTAAAGCAGCGTTCATCCGTTTGAGAACGATCTTAGCAACCTCAAGTAGGACCAAACGGCATAGAGAGGCTTTAAAAACAGAGCTGTCTTTCCTTGAATTGATAATGCGAGATCGGCAAAAATGTCCCCCAATACGAAACCAGAGTGCTGGAAATGCAAACAGAGGGAGGGAATGTTTTTTCATATGTGGTGGCAATGCCCCAAAGCCAGAAAATATTGGATGAAGGTACAGGAGATAACAGAACATCAAATAGAATTTAAACTGGAACTGTTCCTACTGGGAATAATTAAAGGGAAATTTAGCAAACAAATCCAATGCATCATATGGCATATAATAAACAGCAGCAAGGATAATTTCGCGCAGGGTTGGAAATTAGAAAATATACCGTCCGAAGAGGTATTAATACAAAAAACATTGGAATGTGCCAAGATGGACAAACTTACAATAGAACTAAAAGGCATAAATGGTATAAGTGGATAGAACATATGAATAAGGATGAATGTATAGAAATAAATGTAAATATATGTAATATCAATGACACAATACTCTTAACAATGTAAATAGAGATGTGTATTTAAATAAAATAAAATAAAATAAAGCAGTGTTCATCCATTTGAGAACGACCCTATCAACCCCAAGTAGGACTAAACCACATAGAGAGGCTTTAAAATGGAGCTGCCTTTCCTTGAATTAATAACGGAGTGTTTCAAAATGGTTACCCAAACCCCAATGCCCCAAATCCAGTTTTTGACTTTGCAGATCACTCCGGGAGATTATTAGTGTCTTGGTTGTTTCAATCGCCATCATGGAGCCGCTTCAAAAAAAAGGATGGTCTTTGAAGATCCAAGGATGTTTCCAGAAATGTAGAGAATCCGATGCCAAGTGGCTTAACATTTATTTGGGTTGGGGGAAAAAAACAGTAGTTGTTGTTTTTAATCTGGGTGAGCAAAAGTAACTTCTTCTGACTTGGTGGGTTGGTTTTGAACCAATTTTTCAGAGATTTGAGGTGTTTTTAAGGGAGGGAGTGGAAATGTTGCAGATGCTGGAAGGAATAGCTGACACCCTAGAACAGGGGCCTCCAACCTTGACAACTTTAAGACTTGTGGACTTCAACTCCCAGGATTTAACTTTGCTGGCTGAGAAACTCTGGAAGTTAAAGACCACAAGTCTTAAAGTTGCCAAGGTTGGAGACCCCTGCCCTAGAAGATAGGTTTAAGATCCAGATGGATTTTGACAGACTTGAACCCTGGACCCTATCTAACAAAATTAATTTTAATGCAGAGGGAAGTCTTACACTTAGGCAAGAAAAACCAAAAATACACATATAGACTGGGTGAAACTAGGCTTAATAGCAGTGAGTGTGAGGGGAATCTTGGAGTCTTAGTGGACGACCAGTTAAACAGGAGGCAACAACGGCCATTTTCCAGGGATCCTCCACAGCTGTGACCAGGGCATGGTGCGAGGGGGCCCAAAGAAGAGAGATTAACCTTGGTCCTAGCTTTGACGGTCCACTGGTAGTGAGTGCAAGCTCCTCCTCGTAGGTCCTCCTCAGGGGTGGGATTCCATCGGTATAACAACCGATTGTGTGCTTTGTGTGTGCACGCATGCTTTGCACGTGCATGCGCTCCACGTTTGAAAAAGCTCTAATACTTACTTTCTACTTCAGTCCCTGTGAATAAAACAGGTGAGGCGCGGCAAAACGCTTTGCTGTGCGAATCAGCTGTGCTCTAAAAAAAGGAAATAAAGCACAGGAAAGAGCAGGGGAGGGCAGGTGAACCAGAAGTGGTATTCAGCAGGTTCTGACCAGTTCGGGAGAACCGGTAGTAGAAATTTTGAGTAGTTTGGAGAAGTGGCAAATATTCCCTCAAACTGGCCCTGCCCCCAGGGGTGGGATTCTACCAGTTCGCACCTATTTGCTAGAACCGGTTGTTAACATTCTAAGCAGTTCGGAGAACTGGTTGTTAGAAGAAATTACTGGCCTAATCCTGTAAGGAAGGCAGGAAGGAAACATTCTGGTGTTGCTTACAGAAACTGCCTCTCCGTTAACCCTTTTTACATTCTTGACAGGACTAGACTTCCTGTCTCAGGAACTTCTCTGGAGTTTTTTCCCCCTCCTTTGCTGGCACTTTGCTTGTGTGGAGTAACCATTCAAAGTTACAATGGCACTGAAAAAAGTGACTTATGACCATTTTCCACACTTACGACTGTTGCAGCATCCCCACAGTCATGAGAGGCCAGGCGAGGAGATGCGTGCCTTGATGTGAGTGATATTGAGTTGGCCACACCCACCCAATCACATGACCCCCAAGTCACACCCACCAACTAAGCCATGCCCACAGAACCAGTTGTTAAAAAATTTGAATCCCACCCCTGCCTGCCCCCATCTATTCTCTGCCTCCCGAGTCCCAGCTGATTGGCTGGGTCTTCTTTGGTTGCCCTGCACAGAAGAATGGAGCTGGAAAGCAGGTTAGTGGGATGGGGAGGGAAGGGGGATTTTGCAGTATCCTTCCCCTGTCACACCCACCAAACCATGGCCACAGAACCAGTAGTAAAAAATTTTGAATCCCACCACTGGGGAGAACCTACATGCTCGTCACAATGAACCAGTTCGCTGCCAGCTGATCTTTGGAGCAAGGGGTTCACCCGAACCAGTCCAAACCAGTAGAATCCCACCCCTGGTTCTCCTCCTTGGCCTGACTCCCCTGCCTTTCTCATGTCTCCACCACAAGAGCGTACAGGGACCGGCCTCTTCCCGGCTGCCATCGAGGAAATGGGGGTGTTAATGGTTGGTTGCGAAGCCAGAAGGTGAGAGGAAAGGCCTCTGGAGAAGGCCGAGTGGAGACACTTCAGAGGGAGCTGATAATCTGTCGGTTCCTTTCCCCACGGAACTGGCTGAGAGCTGGCAAGCGGATCCCTTGATTGGCACCGAGTAATGGAGGAGGAAAGGGGACACATTCAGGAGGAGGAGGAGAGGAGGTTATACCCCGGCCTCTACTGCACCCCGGTAGGGAATCCTTGTGAAAGAGTTTGTCAATTCTGAATTAAAAGAAGGGTGGGGTGAGCATAACGTTGATTTCTTTTATTGCCCCTCCGATGAAGAAGATGAGTATTTCTCATCCTCCATTGGCAGAGATGCAAGCAGGGACCTTTCAGGAGTGCGGGGGAGTGGCAGGGATGGGATTCTACTGGTTCAGACCGGTTGGAGCGAACCGGTAGTTCCGATGATCATTTGGCCCCGCCCTTTTCCTGTGCTTTATTTCCTCGTTTTTGAGCACAGCTGATTCACGCGGCAGAGCGGTTTGCCCGTGCATCGGCTGTTTTACTCACCGGGGCTGCAGCAGAAGGTGAGTATTATAGCTAAAAATGTGTCTTTTCTAAATGCTATGCGCCCACACTCACTGATCTGGTTGTTACACCGGGTGAATCGCACCCCTGGGGAGTGGGCTTGCTCCTCGCAGGCATCTTCGGAGACTAGAAGAGAGGAAGAAGAAAGGAGGAAGAAAGGAGGAAGAAAGGAGGAAGAGGATGAACCAAGATGGGCACCAAAGCAAGGCGAAACCCTCAGGATGACCATGGAGTTGTTAGCTTCTTTTAATCTTTTTTTTTGCAAACTTTTAATTAAAAAATAATTACACCTCAGATCTCCGGAGTTCCAAGATAGGACCTAGGACAGTGGTGGCTAACCTTTTTGGGCTCCTGTGCCAAAAATTGTGTGTGCGCTTGCGTGCATGCGCTTACATGCCAGCACCCAGAAAGCAATGCACACCCCCATGCTCCCTGCGCATGCGCACGCAATCCCCCCGCTGCCCCCTTACTTGCACTGCGCCTCCTACCTGAGTTTTGGACCGTTTGAGGCCTTTTTCGGCCTCCCAGAGGCTTGAGGAAAGCTTCTGCAGGCTTTGCAGGCTGAAAAATGTTGTTTTGTCATTTCCGGTATTTCAGGAAATACAGGAAGTGATGAAACGGGCCTATTTTTCGGCCTCCAAAGGCTTTCCTGAAGCCTCTGAGAGGCCGAAAAATACCTCAATTAAGTCAAAAATCAGCTGTGAGGTGCACACATGTGCAGTGACGTAAGTTTGCCTGTGGCTCATGTGCCAGCACAAATGGCTCTGCATGCCACCTGTGGCACGCAAGCCATAGGTTCACCATCACGGACCTAGGAAAATCCAAATCTGCAGACTTTTCCAGTGAGGAAGCAAAACCAGTCGGCCAAAGTGGATAAGGTGGATTTCTCCAAACACTTAGAGGGGATCAAGGACAAACCCAGTGGGCAGGAGAGGGGAGAGGCCAGACCCGGTCCAGGCCTGTGGAGATGCACACAGGTGGCAGGAAGTTCTGCTCGGCAGCGAGAAAAGAGAAAGTAACTTTGGGGAAACTGAGCTCTGGAAACTGGGCTTTACATGAAAGGAAATGGGAATAAGGGTACAATATGAAAACGCTGAGTTCCTTAAGTCAGCCCAGAGCTGATTGATTTCTGCAAAACCTGGTGTCAGGATTGTCACCCTGCTGCACCAGCCATGCTTCACCAGGTACCAGTCTGCCATGAGCATTAGCGGGAGGGAGCTGCTGGGAGGAAAAGGGGAGTGCGACCACAACACTCTTGGTACTCGGTGTGCGGGAAGAATAACAAACAAACTTAGTGCAATTTCCATCTCAAGAATAACTTGATCGAGTGGTCCCGTCCCTCAGATTGGTGCGGTGGCCTAGAGGTGGAGCTCTTGCCTCACAATCAGGAAGCGGTGAGTTCAATTCTAGGTAGAGGCTGATTGTTCTGTATCTGGGCATGATGAGAATATATCTGCTATACAAAACTCTTGCAGTGGCAACAGGAAGGGCATCCGGCCAATAAACACTCAGCTCTATTCAGTTGCCCAAACTCCACTCCGCAAGGGATTATGGGGTCCTTAAAAGAAGATGATGAAGAAGTGGTCTTGTCCCTCACTTTTTTCACCAGCTGTGCTAACCAAGAAACAGACATCCAGAAAGCGAGGCCAAAAACATCAAGATGGCAGCCGTGACGGCCTGCTTTTTACCCCACTGAGCACATGGCACATGAAAAAGGGGCGGGGCTTTAACATTCCAGAGTGGACACCATTTTGGCTTGTTTTTTAACTTAATAGATCTATCTCCCTTCAGTCACATTAGGAAAAGTGACTCACTTTGGTCTCTGAATATGAGATGCTGCTTCCCACATGGGGGGAATTTGATTAGCTAACCTTAAAACCATTCAAAAGATTTTAAAAAATAGATTAAAGAGCTCTCTCTCTCTCTCTCTCTTTTTTTTTTACAAAGCACCCTGCATTTACAACCTGCCAGATAGACTAAAATGGCTCTCTAAATGTTCCTTCTCATAGTGTTCTTTGCCATAAGCCTGCAGGCTTTGTACTCCATGCTTAGTTAAACAGTTTTTATCTTACATAAAACCCTGGAAAGCTACTTCGAGAGCGATCAGGCTGCTTCGGTGGTGATTTAAGTGAGTTTCCCCCTTGCTCTAACTGCTCCTTGTTAAATACTTTGACGTTTATGTGTCTAGACTGGGATTGTTCCAATATTGATTTTGTACATGAAATAATGGAGCGCCGAAGCTGTCTCCCACCATCTCTACAAATCATGTGCCTTCTTCCGTGGGCCATCTTGCTTAATGATAAGAGCGAGACATGGGAGCAGGTCTGTCTAGGATGCCCAGCTGCCTCCCTGTGCTGCTCCGTGTCCCCTGCTTTCTATCACTCTTCCACAGCTCTGACAGGCCTTCGGGTGCACCGGGATGGCCCTTGCTCTGCTTCCGGGGTTGGGTCTCCATCTCTCTTTGCATGGTGGAGCAGGGAACAAGGTTTGGCACCGTGCTTCTTGGCCTTCTGCTAGGGGCATCTGTTTTTTTTTTTAAAAAACGGCAGCCATGATGGTGTGATGGGTTGCTTTGGTCTCACTGTTGGGACAGCCATCTTAACTTCTTTTGACTACCACCGGGGGTGGGATGCAATTTTCTTTTCTACTGGGTCTGTGGGCATGGCTAGGTGGACGTGGCTAGGTGGTCATGTGACTGGGAGGGCATGGTTTTTGGGGTTTTTTTGGGGGGGCCTACTGGGCCTCAGGGAAGCCTCCTGGGAGCAAAAATGGGGCACCCCCTGTGCAGCACCTCCTCATGCCCCATTTTTTACCTCAGGGAAGCCTCCTGGCTGAAGCAGTACAACAGCGGGGGGAAATCAGCTGTGCCACACGATTTAGATTAGCTAGAAAGCAAGAAATCCAATGATTTCCTGCTTTCTAGCTAATCTAAATTGCATGGCACAGCTGATCTTTGGAAAACAGCTGATCGTCAGGGAGAAAAAGGAAATACCTTGATCTTCGGAGTGAACCAGTTCGCTCTCAGCTGATCTTTGGAGCTACCGGTTCGCCTGAACCAGGCTGAACCAGTAGAATCCCATCGCTGAGTATCGTTTGCAGGCACCCCTGTATTCAAAGTCGACGAGCCGGGCTTCAGTCCCAGTTCAAAGCTCATCCATCCTTTTTTGGGGGAGGAAAAGAAAGGAGAATGCTAAACTGGATTCCTTAATCTGCTGGGAGGTTCTCTAGGGACTGGAAATGCGGATGGCAATGTAATATATGTAGGTCCAGGAGGCGCCTTCTTGCTCTACAGATACCTAGTGAGGAATTTCTGGTGACCTTCAGGGTTCTTCATACCTTCACCAGTGGTGGGATTCAAATAATTTAACAACCGGTTCGGCCAGGCTCAGGATGGCTGTTGCGGGAGGTGTGGCCCTTCCCCATCCTCCAGTTGCACCGCCCAGGAAGGATGAGCCTCCGACGATGGCCAACCTGATCCTAAGTGAACCAGCTATTAAATGACCCTCCCCCACTATCAAAGTGGATCCTGGGCGCTGCATTGCAATGGAGAAACGGGCAATGGCACAGCCGGCACGAGGGAAGGAGGAGGAGCAGGGAGAAGAAAGAGGGAAAGCAGCTTTTTCCATCCTTTGCACTGGCCACTCCGTAGCCCATTTCTCCATTGCAGCACAGTGCCCAGGATCCACATTGATAGCCGGAGATGGGGTGGGGAATTTAACAACCCGTTCGCTCAAACTGGTGCGAACCGGCTGAATCCCACCACTGAGCTTCACATGATATATCAAGTTGGAACAGGACAACTCGCCATGGCAAACTCGTCACAGGGCACTTGCCAGAGTCAACTCACCAACTCATCATGGGACAACAACTTACAATGGCCAACCCAACATTGGACAGCTTGCTGTGGTACAATTTGACAATTTAATGCAATTATTTACAATCATTTAATTTTTTTTTAAAAAATTTGGTATTCACATTTCATTTTGTTCCTCATTTCTTTAATGATTCTATTCCACCATTACTTCGATATTAGTGTAACTCTTGTCCCGCAGGGAGTTGGCTGCTCCAAATTGGTGGCGGCGAGTTATCCTAGACCCGTCCCAAATGACAGCATAAACCTTGCTGGTTCCACAACACCTCCCACCCACAGCCAAACCCCCAACCAATGAGAACACACCCCCACCCAATCAGAACACAGCCAAGCCCCCACCCAATCAAGTCACACCCCCACTAGCAGTTAAAGGAAGAAGCAGCTGCAAGCTCACATCACTCTGAGAAGCACAGAGCTGAAGACAGAAGCCTGAAGATGATGAATGAGACTTCATCGAAACGTTGCCTAGATACTTCCAATCTTACGCGGAAAACCCGAATAACCAAAGATATATATATATATATATATATATATATATATATATATATATATATATATATATATATATATATATATATCTTTAGTTATTCGGGTTTCTCCATAAGATGGAGGTATCTAGGCAACGCTGATGAAGTCTCATTCATCATCTTCAGGCTTGTCGGCTCTGTGCTTCTCACTCTGAGAAGCACAGAGCTGAAGACACAAGCCTGAAGATGATGAATGAGACTTCACTCGAAATGTTGCCTAGATACTTCCAATCTTACGCGGAGAAACCCGAATAACCAAAGATCCACATACAAATACCCGTGAGAACCTCAGAAAATTATATATATATATATATATATATATATATATATATATATATATATATATATATATATATATATATATATATATATATATTAGGCTTAGTTCGGGTATTTTCCCACGTCATTGTAGTTGTTCTTTTAAAGTTGTAGCAACGTTTTCAGCAGAATCTCATCTGCCATCATCAGGCTTCTGTATTGTGTCCGTCTGTATATATATATATATGAAACAATAGGACAGGGACGGTGGGAACGTTGGTGTGCTTATGCACGCCCCCTACAGACCACTTAGGAAAGGGGTGAGGTCAATAGTAGACAGTCTAAGGTTAAAGTTTTTGAGGTTTGGGGAAAAAAACCACAGAGTTAGGTAGAGTATTCCAGACATTGACCACTCTGTTGCTGAAGTCGTATTTCCTGCAATCAAGTTTGGTGCGATTAACCTTGAGTTTGTATCTATTGTTTGCTCTTGTGTTGTTAGGGTTGAAGCTGAAGTATTCATTGACAGGTAGGACATTGCAATATAAGATTTTATGTACTATATTTAGATCGGACTGAAGGCGGCATAGTTCTAGGTTTTCCAGGTCTAGAATTTCGAGTCTGGTGGCATAAGGTATTCTGCAATAATAAGTATAATAATAATAATAGAATATAATAATAAGTGTTGCGCTCTTCCATCAAATCTGGAGGTGGTATCAGCTCAGCATTCCCAGGAGGAGTTTCCAGGTGTGGTCAGAAGGGGAGCCAGGATCCTTCTGCCTGTTGGGGCCTCGCATCTCTGCAACTTGGCTCATCCAGTCAACCTTATTGTTCTCTTGAACAGGGCTGTTCTTCAGATGAAGTAACCTAATCAAGACTCTACTGTGTAAAAACAGATAGCGGGTAATTCTGACAGATATTGCTTTAACTCCCCCCTTCTGCACCCTCGGGTGGGTGCCTACAATCCTCTTAAGTGGTGGAGATGATGGACAGAGAGCAAGAAGCCGATAAAGACTGCGCACGTCGGTCCTTTAGGACCCGGAGAAGAGGATACTTGAAAAATAAGCCAGCATCGCTGCTATCACTGGGGGCAAGTATGTTGCCCAAGGAAAGACATTGGCATCAATCTGAACATTGGGAAACAACAGATGTTGCCTTCCAGGGCGAAAGGAGAAGAATAATGATTGGGAGCAACGATACAATACAGAGCAGACTGACATTTTTCTTCAATCATCAAGCAAATGGTCTCTTGCAGGAATGCGTGTATGTATGCGTGTGTTTGGAGGGGGGGGGCTGCTTGTGTGCGTATCATGAAATAATAAGTGGAGGGGAGGGGAATCCAAGGACATCCTGGAAACGTTCCGATGGTAAAGTGACAGCAATGTTGGTGGGCATGTGTAAACTAGTGGTGGGATTCTGTGATGGGGGCGGGGGAATACAAAATGAACAGTCACAAAAACCCGGTGAAGCCCCTTTTATTCCTTCACTTTGCTTCCAAGCTCCAAATATCCTTGACTGGAGATAAAAAAACTCCCACACAAGCAGTTACAAGAAGGAGGGAAAAAACAACATGAATCAGGCAAGATAAGGGCTGGAAGACGTCCACAGATAACAGAACACACACTGGGAAGGACGCCAAACTCAGAGAGGAACCATAAACTAGAGATATTTCCACACTTTGTTTCCAGCGTTCACCCGTACGCATGTCACCCGTACGTATGTTGAGACTTTTGTCTCAACATACGTCCACACAAAAATCACCACAATGATGTAATCCCCAATTATAACTTCAAAAAGGCAACTATGATCTTATAGACAATGATCTCTCATCCCTTGATTGGCAATCTCTATTCACTGGATGCAATACTGTTGAAGACCATTACAACATATTTTTACTTGAAGTCAAAGAGTCATCAAACTATATGTTCCAACAACAACTCCCAAAACAAAACAAAAAAGCAGATTACCCATATCAATAAGGAAACTTCAATCCAAAAAGAGATCACTCTGGCGGAAAAACAAATCTGGTCACGTTGCCAATTTCAAAAACCGATACAAAAATTGATGCCACCAGATAAAGACCGAATGCACCAATTATCACATTAAACAAGAGGAAAACCTTCTAAGCACCAATTCCACCCGTGCTTTTTACAATTTTGTAAACAACAAACTAAAAGACTCAAGGTCCATCCCACCCTTGATAGGACCTGATGGTAAAGACTGCAGCGACGACACCATTAAAGCCAACCTCTTTAACACATTCTTCGGCTCAGTATTTGTAAACAGCAATGGATCATGCCCAGTATTTCCTAGCCGTACCACAGATAACAACAATGATCTAATACATATCGATTTCACAGAAGACAATGTTAAAAATCACTACGCAATCTAAAACCATCTCTATCTATTGGACCGGATGGAAATGATGGAATATGTGCCTACTTCTTAAGAAAGCTATCCACTGCCATAGCCAAACCTCTAAGCATAATCTTTGAAAAAATCTTTCAGGACCAGCTCTTTGCCTAACCTATGGTCACAAGCCACAGTCATCCCCATCTTCAAAAAGGGAGACCCAAGCCTAGTTGAAAATTACAGGCCAATCTCCTTATGCTGCGTCACCTGTAAAGTCATGGAATCAATTATTTACCAATCCATCATCCTCCACTTAGAGACAAACAACCTACTCTCCAATAAACAATTTGGTTTCAGAAAAAAACTATCCTGTAATCTGCAACTCTTACACTGCAAAAACATATGGACGACACAACTCGACCAAGGCAAAGCAATAGACGCAATCTACATAGACTTCTGTAAAGCCTTTGATTCAGTGGTACACGACAAACTACTCCTAAAAATAAAATCCTATGGTATCTCTGGACAACTGAATAACTGGATAGAAGCATTCCTGTCAAACAGACAACAAATGGTCAAAATCGAGCGTCCTATCAAATCCAGTACCTGTCAATAGTGGTGTCCCCCAGGGCAGTGTTCTAGGACCAACTCTCTTCATACTCTACATAAACGACCTCTGTGATCATATTAAGAGCAATTGCGTTCTCTTCGCTGATGATGTAAAGCTGTTCAATACCACAGACAATACTGCTACCCTACAAAAAGATCTTGACTATGTATCTGAATGGTCAAACAAATGGCAACTTCAAATCTCAACAAATAAATGCTCTGTCCTACATATTGGCAAAAAAATCAGAAAATAAAATACAATAGCCAAGATCTTGTTGATGACCCAAGCTCTGTAAAGGACCTTGGAATACTCACCTCTAATGATCTAAGTGCTAGAGCCCACTGCAACTACATAGCCAAAAAGGCATTAAGAGTTGTTAACCTAATCCTACGTAGCTTTTCTCTGGTAATATCACACTACTAACCAGAGCATACAAAACATTTGCTAGACCAATACTCGAATACAGTTCATCAGTCTGGAACCCTCATTACGTATCTGATATTAACACAATTGAGAAAGTCCAGAAATATTTCACAAGAAGAGTTCTCCACTCTTCTACTCGTTGTAGAATACCTTATGCCACCAGATTTGAAATTCTAGAACTAGAAAACCTTGAATTACGCCTCTTCGGTCTGACTTAAGCATGGTATATAAATCATACATTGCAATGTCCTACCTGTCAATGAATACTTCAGCTTCAACCATAACAACACAAGAGCACACAATAGATACAAACTCAAAGTAAACCGCACCAAACTTGATTGCAGGAAATACGACTTCAGCAATAGAGTGGTCAATGTCTGGAATACTCTACCCGACTCTGTAGTCTCTTCCCCAAAGCCCAAAAACTTTAACCTTAGACTGTCTACTATTGACCTCACCCTTTCCTAAGAGGTCTGTAGGAAGCGTGCATAAGCGCACCAACGTGCCTACCGTCCCTGTCCTATTGTTTCTCTTATTCTTCTTTTATTTTTCTTATATGTACCCATTTCATGTATTCACAACTATGTATACACTTATACTTATTATCTTGTAAACAATTGGCAAATCAAATAAATAAATAAAATAAATAAAATAAATGTCCGTCCTCTTATTCAGTTCACAGCTGCAGCCCATGAAGAGGATCAAGGCCCTCTCCTCCCCAGTAGACCATGTCTCTCCCTTATCCTCTCCTCCCTGTGTGTCTGAGAATGGATAGGGGATGGGCCTGGGTCATCCTCTGATTGCTCAGCCAGCCTCTGGCCTTCCCCAGCCTCCTCCACAACCTCAGGAGCCACACCTCCACTCCCTGTTCCTCTTCTCCTTCAGAATCAGTCTCCACCAGGGGCATGACAGATTCAGTGGATTCGCACCACTTTGGGAAAATCGGTTGTTAAACTTTCTGAGCACTTTGGTGAACTGGTTGTTGGAAGAAATCATTAGGGTCAGAGAACTAGTGGTTAAATTATTGGAATCTCACCCACGGGTGCAAACTCCAGTCCACCATAACTTTGATTTGCTTCTTGGTTTCCTGGAACAGGGGTACCCAACCTCTGGTCTGTGGACTGACACCAGACCATGGCATGCCAGAAACCGGGCTGTGTAAACAAGCAAAGCCCCACCCACAAGACGCAGACCCCTCTAGTCCCTGGGAACTGATCCCTGGTACCCAAAAAGTTTTGAGGGCCACTGACCTTGAGAATTCCCCAGTGGTCCTTCTGCTGGTGAAGATTTGTGCAGAACAACGTGTGATTGAAACTGGGAAGAGCCCAGAGAAAGAAACAGACTGGGGTGGAGTGGGTTGGGGTTACTGTCCCTTCAGCTCCCCTTGTTAAAGAGGAGTTCTCCTCCCCCAAAAAAGCTGGGAAAGTGAAGCAGAGGCCCTGTGGCTCTGGAAGATTGCTATTCATGGAGATCCGTGAAAGTCAAGCTAGGACATCATGCCAGATTTTTGTCTCTTTGTGTGTCTGTGTGGAACAAAGTCCTAACAGCATGGCTTTCTAAAAAAAAAAAAATCTTTGTAGAAACTTGAAAAATCACACCTGTATTCTCAGCTGTGCATTTCCATTCTTCAGAGTGAGCAGGAAGATATTATTTATACCTTTCTGGTGGCTTAGATATTTTCCTTTGAATCATCCCTCTGTTTCGCAGGAAGGAAATGACCACTTTTATTACTTTTTCATCATCTTTTGCTCTTTCTTGGATATCTTCTGTTTAGAAGCCAGCTCCAAACAAAGAAATCCTGCCTCTCCTTTTCTATGATATCGAGCCTTTTAGATGAAATAGTGAGGTTATATTATATACTAGCTCGATACCCGTGCTTCGCTATGAAACTATGTGGTCGGGCTTAGTTTTTGGGGATGAAAATAAGAGGGGGGGATTGTGCCTCTGCCTACCAGCATCCATTGGTATTCATCTGGCTAGCATCCTGTCAGTGTGTGAGAGAGTGGAGGACTGTTTGGAAACTGAAACAGTGTTTGCTGTGTGAGCAAGAAGGAGACAGCAAGGAGCCTGGGCGTGGCTTAGCTCAACTGTTCTGTACTAAAGCTGCTTGGTGCTGTGACACTGAAACTGAAACTCCTCTCCTCTGCTTGTGTTTTGCCTTTGGAACAGATTTCTTTTCAGGTGGGGAGGGGGAGTAGAACTCCTTAGCATCAGAGCGTGTTAATAATAATCATATAGGAAATACTCTAAATGCTCTGATGGTCATTTGAAGAAATCCTTTCTTAGTGAGCCCCTAGAAGCCAAGAGGAACATACGGGCCCAATTTCAAGTTTGTAAGCTTTACAGTTCTGGAGATTTTGTGATGATGCCTGAGTGGCATTTCACTTTTATATATATAGATAGATTTTTCTCCTTTTAAAATAAAGTTTGATTTAATTTATCTCTGGTGAGATTGGTCCATCTCCCATGAGAAGAAGAAAAGCTGAAACGGCTATTCGGATCTCTTTGGAGTGAATGGCTATATAGACAGCCTTGAACATGACCACAAGTGAGCTCAAAATTTCTGTTGTTAAATGAGTTTTGCCCCATTTAATGAGCTTTCTTGCCACAGTTGTTAAGTCAATCACTGCAGTTGAAATCACCTGTGTTGATATTCTGACTCAAACCTTCATGTGAGCGACACAGAACCCAGAGCCACGAAGTCTGAAGTTTGACGAGAAGGAAAACGTGACTTAATAAGTTGGACATGGACGTAACAATACATATTGTGTAAGAAACGGGAATGGGGTTTGGATAGGAAAAAAACCTCCGCATGTCAGTTGCAACGGTCTTGACAGAAGGAGCTCAGAAAATAAATAGCTTATTATTCCTGTGTCTCGGTGAGCAGCTACAAGCAATGTCCTGCAGCAAACATGGATGGCTGTGGCTTATGTACGAGTGGCCGGATATTAATCTGGGATGACAGCTCAAAGTTTGGGCTTGCGCCTTTCTTAGCTTCTCCTACTTAATTAGTAACCTTTCACCTTATCCCAAGCAGGGTGAATTGCTACTGGCTAAGCAGGCAGGTCACATGTCGAAGTCTACTAGCTAAGCTTTCCAGGCCCTGGACTGGCGTCATTCCTTCTCTTTCTCACCCTTTTGAATCAGGCCTAGGGGTGCCACAGCTGGCTTCTGATTAGGGGTCCCAAAGCTTGGTTAGGGGACTTGGAGTAGCCTCATGGAACGGGGATGGTTTCCCCCCCCACTTGGTCCATGGAGAAAGAATCGCTATTGCGTGCAGAGTTTGCATCTATGCAATATTAACACAGCATTAACACTGCACATCATTACGATGAATTCATTTGGTGAATGACGAGTTGGTTACTTTAGCAGGATTTTAATCCCAGCAGTAAATGGAGAACAGACATTAATATGGTTTTGTGCACAGTAGCTGTTAAACCCTTCTTTCTTTCCTTCCTTCTTTCTTTCCTTCTTTCCTTCCTTCCTTCCTTCCTTCCTTCTTCCACTTTGAAGAGCAGTAAATGGAGAACAGACTTTAATATGGTTTTGTGAATAGTAGCTGTTAAGCCCTTCTTTCTTTCCTTCCTTCTTCCTTCTTTCCTTCTTTCTTTCTTCCCTTCTTTCCTTCTTTCCTTCCTTCTTCCACTTTGAAGAGCAGTAAATGGAGAACAGACTTTAATATGGTTTTGTGAATAGTAGCTGTTAAGCCCTTCTTTCTTTCCTTCCTTCTTCCCTTCTTTCCTTCTTTCTTTCTTCCCTTCTTTCCTTCTTTCCTTCCTTCTTCCACTTTGAAGAGCAGTAAATGGAGAACAGACTTTAATATGATTTTATGCACAGTAGCTGTTAAGCCCTTCCTTCCTTCCTTCCTTCCTTCCTTCCTTCCTTCCTTCCTTCCTTCCTTCCTCCCTCCCTCCCTCCCTCCCTCCCTCCCTCCCTTCCCTGTTTAGTGGATGATTCCTTCAACATGAGCCAGCTGTGTGCAGCAGCAGCCAAAAAACCCAATACAATCCTTGGTTGGATAAACAGAGGCATAGAAGCAAAATTGCATGAGCTATTATTATCGCTTTATAAAGCCTTAGCAAGGCCACGCCTGGGATATTGCATCCAGTTTTGGTCACCAGCATGTTACAATAAAGATGTTGAGACTTTGGAAAAAGTGCAAAGAAGGGCAACTAAAATGATTAAAGGCCTGGAGACTAAAACATATGAAGAACGGCTGCAGGATTTGGGTTTGGCCAGTCTAGAGAAAAGAAGGACTGGGGTGGGGGGACATGATAACAGTATTCCAGTATTTGAGGGGCTGCCACAAAGAGGAAGAGGTCAACTTATTTTCCAAAGGAAGGCAAGACAAGAAACAATGGATGGAAACTAATCCAGGAGAGAAACAATCTGGAATTAAGGAGAAACTCCCCAACAGTGAGGACAATTAACCAGTGGAACAGAAGTTGTGGATGCTTCCATCACTGGAGGTTTTTAAAGAAGAGACTGGACAGCCCCTTGTCTGAAATGGTATAGGGTCTCCTGCATGGGTGGGGGGGTTGGACTAGAAGGCCTCCAAGGTCCCTTCCAACGCTATTCCAATTCTGAGTAGTTTTTTGCTCCCCATCACTCTCCTAAACGAAACCTTTCTCTTCCTTCCTAGCTGTTTTCAGCCATTTCCAGGGAACCTTGAAGCTTCCTTCCCAACCCACTCACCATCTGCAGCCATTGCACGCTACTTTCCTAACTTCTACTGGACTACCAAGTGCTGTGGTGGTGCAGTGATCAGAATGCAGTATCGCAGGCTAACTCTGCCCATTGCCAGCAGTTCGATCCTAACCTGCTCAAGGTTGACTCAGCCTTCCGTCCTTCCGAGGTGGATAAAATGAGGACCTAGATTGTTGGGGGCAAGAGGCTGACTCTGAAAACTGCTTAGAGAGGGCTGTAAAAGACTGTGAGGAGGTATATAAGTCTAAGTGCTATTGGTAAGTGGGAAGGGAGGGAGGGAGGGAGGAAAAAGAGAAGGAAGGAAGGAAGGAAGGAAGGAAGGAAGGAAGGAAGGAAGGAAGGAAGGAAGGAAGGAAGGAAGGAAGGAAGGAAGGAAGATGAAGGAAGAAAGAGCTGTGGTGACATAGTGGTTAGAATGCAGTATGGCAGGCTAACTCTGCCCATTGCCAGCAGTTCGATCCTAATCAGCTCAAGGTTGACTCAGCCTTCCGTCCTTCCGAGGTCGGTGAAATGAGGATGTAGATAGCAGCAAGCGGCTGACTCTGTAAACCGCTTAGAGAGGGCTGGAAAGCACTACAAAGCAATATATAAGTCTAAGGGCTATTGCTATCATTCACTAAGGCTACAGAGACTTCTGTTTGCTTGCTTTTTTTTTCTCAGCAGGGTGTCCAACCTTGGCAACTTTAAGACTTGTGGACTTCAACTCCCAGAATTCCTCAGCCAGCTTTGCTGGCTGAGGAATTCTGGGAGTTGAAGTCCACAAGTCTTAAAGTTGCCAAGGTTGGACACCCCTGCTCTAAAGGAAGTCAAGAAGTTGTGGCTTTTTTCGTCACCAGAGGGAGAAGAGTCTTTGTGGCAGAGTGCCCTCTACTGGCAGAGAAACCAGTTGCAGTTTTTTAGAAAAATAAAAATAAATTCATTGTTTATACTGCCGTGGTATCCATAACCATGAAGACTTTTATGTATAATTTATTAACTACATAATAAAAACTATTCAATCTTTTTTACTACCTTTTACTGCTGCGTGACTTTTTCTTCTTCCTAGAGTAATCTCTCCCCTTAAGCTGTCAATAAAATTGTAATGCAATTAGGAGTATATTTTTTTCTAAGTGTATCCGTGTATCAGGAATTCATTTTTCCCAGACCTCTTACAATACACAAGGCTTGGTTAATTTTTTTTTTTTAAAATAGAGTATGCATGTTTGAATGAATTTATATTCACAAATGATGAAATTAGTTTGCCTCTTTGGTTTCGGGTAGCATTCAATTAAATGGTACAAATTGCTCTTTTTCTGCTCCCATAAGATAACTGCCAAGCCAGCAAATTATTATTGACCTCTTGGAGATCATCCTGACAAGATAAAACTAGGTCTTTGAATTCTAAAAAACAGTTGACAAAATGACAAATTACAAGTGGTGTAGGGTTTCCTGCCTAAGCAGGGGGTTGGACTAGATGACCTCCAGGGTCCCTTCCAACTCTGTTATTTTATTCTATTCTAAGGTTTCTCCCCAGGGTTGTTAACTTTGCACATTTGGTATTGCCCTTGTCGAAATGATACGGACTTGTGTTTTTCCAGATGCCTGTAATCTTGATTTAGCCTTAAAAAATTTATAGTCAGGAACCCAAACTCTTTAGATATACAGAATTATTTGATAGATATACAGAATAACAGAGTTGGAAGAACCCTCCAACTCCCTGCTTAGGCAGGAAACCCTATCCCATTTCACCCAAATGATTTGTCAAATCCCTTCTTTAAAACTTCCAATGTTGGAGCATACACAACTTCTGGAGGCAAGTTATTCCACTGGTTAATTGTTCTAACTGTCAGGAAATTCCTCCTTGGTTCTAAGTTGCTTCTCTCCTTGATTAGTTTCCATCCGTTGCTTCTTGTCTTGCCCTCAGGTGCTTTGGAGAATAGCTTGACTCCCTCTTCTTTGGGGCAGCCCCTGAGATATTGGAAGACTGCTATGCTGTCTCCCCTGGTCCTTCTTTTCATTAAACTAGACATACCCAGTTCCTGCAGCTGTTCTTCATATGTTTTAGCCTCCAGTCCCCTAATCCTCTTGGTTGCTCTTCTCTACACTCTTTCCAGTGACCAGTTTTGGGGACCAAAACTGGATGCAGTATTCCAAGTGTGGCCTTAGGAAGGCCTTATAAAGTGGTATTAACACTTCACGTGATCTTGATTCTATCCCTCTGTTAATGCAACCTAGAACTGTGTTGGCTTTTTTGGCAGCTGCTGCACACAGCTGGCTCATATTTAAATGATTGTCCACTAGGACTTCGAGATCCCTCTCACAGTTACTACTATTGAGCCACGTACCACCTATACTATAACTGTACATTTGAGGGTTTTCTTGCCTAAATGTAGAACTTTACCTTTTTTTTTCACTGTTGAATTTCATTTTGATAACGCCCAATCAAAGCCAACACAGCCAACACAGTTCTAGGTTGCATCAACAGAGGGATAGAATCAAGATCACGTGAAGTGTTAATACCACTTTATAAGTGTAAAAAATGTAAAAAAAGGTGTTGAGACTCTGGAAAGAGTGTAGAGAAGAGCAACTAAGAGGATTAGGGGACTGGGTGAGATTCAACATTTTTTACTACTGGTTCTGTGGGCGTGGCTTGGTGGGCGTGGCAGGGGAAGGATACTGCAAAATCCCCGTTCCCTCTCCACCCCACTAACCTGCTTTCCAGCTCATTTCTCCTGTTTCAGGGCAATCAAAGAAGACCCAGCTGATCATCTGGGACTCAACGGGAGGCAGAGAATAGATGGGGTTGGCGGGGCCAGTCAGAGGTGGGATTTGGCGGCTCTCTGAAGTACTCAAAATTTCCGCTACCGGTTCTCCAGAACTGGTCAGAACCTGCTGAATCCCACCTCTGGTTTACAACTCTTAATGCCTTTTTGGCTATGTTGTTACAGTGGGCTCTAGCACTTAGATCATTAGAGATGAGTACTCCAAGGTCCTTGACCAAGTGGGGGTCATCTACAAGGTCATGTCCATTCAACTTGGGAGAATGTAAAAACTTTGGCCCCAGTTTCTCACTAGGGAGTTTTAACCTTAGAAATATTGCCGAGATGTAGACCTTCTCCCCTAACTGGAATG